>NC_046375.1:28543209-28839660 GCF_011125445.2 Fundulus heteroclitus
CTTCACTCTGGTGCGCCTTATAGTCCAAAAAATACGGTATATCATACAAATATTGAACAGAGATTTTGAAATCATAGCATGATGACACGCCGAACATTGTGCTTTAAACCGGCAGTCGTATTTTTGTGCTTAAAATCAAATGACTAATGTACTACACTGCAATATGTTGTAAAGTAATAGTAATAACAGTAATATCATCTTTATTGTCATTGAAAGATACATTGAAACATACATCACAACGAAATTTGTTCTCTGCTTTTAACCCATCACCCTTGGGGAGCAGTGGGCTGCCATGTGCGGCGCCTGGGGAGGAATCTGGGGTTAAGGGTCTTGCTCAGGGACCCAGAGTGCCGGCACTGGGGTTCGAACTAGGTACTTGCATCTATCTCTGAGTTCAAGTGCGCTGCTCTAACCACTCGGCCATGACCCCCCTGTCAAAGAGTCACGTTGACATATTTGGCCTCTGTATACTTTCTTTCCACTTCCATTTTTGTTACCATTATTATCCTAACACTAGATAAGACCAACATACACCTGACATGGACGTTTTTGAATGGACACTGCATTAAGCATTGTGGAACAGCATATTGTACACCAGAACCTTAAAAGATTACCTCCCCAAAATATGCATCAGCTCAGTAGATTTACTAAAATCCAGTCCAGTTGCAGCCAGCACGGGACGTAAGAGCCTCGGACATGAGGTGTGGGACCCTTACTTTGAAGTTAGAAAGGATGTATTTCTTGAATTGTGTGGCAGCAGTCTGAGTAGTGGGAAGAAAAAAATAAATGCTAACAGAAAGATAGACAGGATAGGAATGATTTGTAAGCAAGGTAAGGATACCATGACTGCCGAGCCATTAGCGGCTAACAGTGCAGAAATGGCTTCTGCTTGAGAGATTTCCTATTTCTTGATTGCCTGTGATAATCTTAAAAATCTATAATACAGATAAACTTGATAACTCTACACTAAACAAAGACTCTTAAACAAGGTTTAAGATATATCAAATCTTTTTTCTCTTTGACAAAACACAAAAATGGAGCATTTCTAATGCTTTGTTTGCATTAGAATCACATTTAGAAATGGATAAACATGAGAACTGCAACATGTCAAACCTGAACTGAAATATTATTATGACCCAGCTCAGCCAGGGAAAACGGAAAGATAACATTTAACCAGATGTAAATGGTTTTATGAATAAAAAGCTATTTACTGTTTTGTGTTTCAGGCTTTGCTAAAGAAAAGAACAAAAGAAGGGTACTCCAACAAGTACAAACCACTGAAGTTTACAAAAATAAACCTTTGATGCATAGAAAAAAAAATCAAACAAATCCAACTCCAGCCAAGTAAGCTTTAAAACGTGAGCTTACGAAAAATAAACAGTTGGACAACTCAAAGGCTGGAATAAAATATTCATGCATTTACCAATCTGAAGCACCAGGTTTTCCAGCATGTGCTTGGAAAAATCCTCAAGAAAGAAATAATAAACAAGTCTAGAGCAAAGCGAGTTTCAAAACACCCCAAGCAACAAGGCAAGGATACCATGACTGCCTAGCCATTAGCGGCTCACATCAGATAATTGCTGAGCAGAGTTTAAATAGCTGGAGCTTCTGTGATTGGAGGCGCTGGAAATGAACAGTCCAATCAGGCTTCATCAAGATATCCAATGGAAGGAGACAGGAAAGGAAAGGCCAACCAATCCCAGATGGGTGATGGCACAGCTGGGCCAGCAAATCATGACATTGCAAATGCCCAGCTTCATGGAAATCAAACATGGCCTGTGGCCATAACAAATATACATAACATACACATTATTTGAAGCAAAGCTTGTGACGTTACTCTGTTTGTGAAAACAAGAAAATAGAGATTCCTAGCTTCCCATAACTTATGTTAAAATCCCATCTTACCAAATATCATAGGTATTCTCTTCCCAAGAAATGGATGTGTTGTAACACCCCAACAAACTAACTATTTCCCTGATTCCTCAACTTATTTTGTATTGAAACAGATACTCATATAAAGACATCAAACTTTAGTCAGAGATACAATCTAAAATGCAGCTTAAGCGAAAATTCAGACTGAAGAAACTCTATTGCCTACCTCCATCAATCAGAGACTCATCCGCCTCCGACGCAAGCCAATCAGCTTTGAACTGCTCCTCCTCAAAGCCAATCAGCATCCTGGGTTCATCTTAAAAAGAACTCCACATCCTCATCTCGGCCTTCTGCTCAGCGAGCAAGCGGTGGCTGCGCGTGTCCGGTTTGGATTCTGTCGACTGGTTTCAACCCACCTCCATCCCCTTCTCCACCATCGTAGCAAGCTTCGCCTGGCTTTCCTACGGTCCTCCTTCAACCTCGTCCCTATCAGAGTGTAATTCCTCCTGGACTCTTATGGAATTCCCAGTCACTCCTTAAAACGGTCCTGCAGAAGACCGCCATGTTGAGCCTGGTTCTGCCAGAGGTTTCTTCCCAAAAGGGGAGTTTTCCTCTCCACAGTCGCTTCATGCTTGCTCATCATGGACAGTTCATGCAAACCTGTGTTTATCAAGTTGGACATGTAGCTCAAACAGATCATCATATGGACTGAACAAACTTTGTTTATCTCCACTCCACCACCAGTTTCAGACCTGGGGGGAAATATCCCTATTCTCATACGCCTGCTTATGCATATTGAAGTATAATTCAGCGTGAATTTTTCCTGCCGAGGTCTGAGCGCCAAACTCTTAAAATATTGTATCAATAAAATTCTTCTAATTGCCTTTTCTTTCTGTGTGAGTTTTTCAGATTGAAATGTATATTCATCTTGCTTGTTTATGCAACTACCATGCTCGTTTCACATTATGCCGTTTCAACAAAGCTTCTTAAAAACATGAATTCAATATTAGGCTGTTTTCTGTTTCTATCTTTTATCTATGAAATGGAAACTTTCAAAATGGATAATATTAAGAAGGGAAATAAATAATTCTCTGTCTGTAAATTCTCAGGTTTTATTAAAACATAAGGCGAGGGCACCCATAAGGTTTCTCCTTTCACAGAAAATAGAAACAAGACTCAAAATGTTCCCTTTTATCTACAAAATCTGACAAAGTAGATAATACTCAATTTAAGCTGTGTATATTTAAAAAATAATGCACAGACTTTATTTATTGGACATGTATTAGATGCAAATAGTATTTGTGTTCTTTAAAGCATCAAAGTTGCCATAATTAAAGAAGTCATGGGAAGATCATTTCAGGTTTGGAAAATAACTTCTTTAAATGTTTTAGATTCCAGACAGCCAGACACTAAAAAGCCATTTGAGATGGGAGAGGTTTAGAGTTCTGAAAGAACCCATACATAGCTCTGTTATTACTGGGCTCTATCTGTCTTGGACACCTTTTGCCATTTCTTTAATGCCACAGAGCAGTGAAGGAAGACACAATAATGAACAGAGCCTGGAAGCTTCACTTATTGCAATTAATAATTCATACAACTGAATTAACTACGCGGAGACCCCCGTTTTACACAGAGTGTGGGGTGTGGGTTTGCTTGAAAGCCAGTCAGAGGCGGAGAAGAAAGAACCACAGGGCTTGTTAATGCAAATTAAGTCTGAAAGTGAACTTTCTACGCTTGTTGTCTCATTAAAAGGTAATGACCAGTTTAACGCATTTAAAGTAAAAAGTAGGGAATATACAGCTTACTTTTTACAAAAGCTATTTTTTATTCATCTAGGGATCCCTGCTTGCATCTGAGATGTCTGTGCAAAGCACTTGAGTTCCAAATCTTAGTAGTGTTGTGCCTTCAGCCAGGTGGGATAAATCATCATCAGATGTTTTACAGGAGAGCTCTGCCAAGACTACCTGAGGCAGTTTCCCGGCTCCCATCCACGCCGGCACCCGCAGCCTCGCAGGAGGCCTGAGGAAACATTTGTGCCGTACAGGTGTTCCCCCACGATCGACAGGCCTAGTGCAGTCCTTTGGAGCCTGTGTAAATGCATCCCAGGGCGGGGTTCACAAGGAGTTTCCCCTGAGCTAGCGCTAGCTAGCTGCCCCGAACCAGCTTCTGTCTGGTGCAACTTATTCCAAAGTCAACCGAACTGACAGAGAAAGCTTGAAACGGTTCACTCTTAATGTGTTTCACTATTTTGTTTAAAGGTTTGATCAAGGTAAAAGACAGAGCTAAGCTACCCTGTTTGCAACATTTGAAACAATTCTATGGTGATATGTTTTGAGTGTGTTTTTAAAGTTTTTAAACTCTATTTCCATAAGGGTTTTATACATTGATGGGACATTAATGTTTGTGTTTTCCGCTCCGCTCATTAAGACAAAATAGAGCTTTAAAGTCTTTTTAAGGAGCGCCGAACGCTCCGCTAGTGTTAGCAGCACATTAGCTCCCCAGATAACTTACGGCTACCACCTAGTAAATGTAACTACAAAATTTAAATCCAATGCTGGTTTTCGTTTCGCTGTGCCATCGTTCGATAGTGCTACAAGCATTAGTACAGCACTAATTACAGAAGATTATTGTCAGTTTAATGGTGTTTGTGTAACTTTAGGATTAACTCATCAAGCTAATGATTGGTTGTCTGCTACAGCACCCTCTGGCTTCCTAAGTTAAAAAAAATTGAGCCCAGCACGGATGCCTTTAACAGAAACCTCTTGCATCACAGAACTGGTCAATTACAGCTGTATTGTTGGTGGCTGGCCCCGCTTTACACCAACTCGCCAACTCAGCTTTGTGCTTACTTACTTTTGCAGCAGCAGGTCCACACAACCCTTATGTCAGTGTAACAGCCGTAATTGTGTAGTTTCTCTTTAAAATACTATAGTATCACTAATGACGTCATAAGTAGGCGCCACTGTTTTTCTCTGTAGAGAACGCGGGAGATATTATATTATGCATACATAAACTGAGACGGTCATGTCAGCTCACTATTTTTGGTGACGTTAAGGGTTGTTTGGACTTATTTCATGTTTGATAACATAGCAGCCGTTCAACCGGGCTTTGTAAGGTTGGTGAAGGGAGTGTTTATTAAAGGAGAAGTCCGGTCAACAAGGAAAAATCAGTGGATCATTAGCTATACCTAAAACTAAAACGTCTGTGGTGATTTAATACATTTAGCGTTAATCAATAAGAAAATAAAAGCATAAATTGTCGTCTCAATCACTGTGTATGGGGGCGGCCATTATTGCCCATATTTGGGCAATAATGGCCACCCCCAGCAGATAAATGTTGGGACCTTCAGGGACCTTAAAATGCCTCTATGCATGTCCATCTATTTAACTCAAATGAATTAGGCTTAAAAAAACATGATATCATTATCTGGGCTTTCCCAAATTGTTTAAAGATATACATTAGCAATCTTATGATGTGTATACCTCTTACTGTGAATAAAAACCTAAAAAAACATCTCTATCAAATTATCTCTGTTAGTATTTCGGCATTTAGCAAACATGAATAATTTTGATCATCCTAACTGTTCTGAAACAGGAAGAGCTTAGTCTGATTTGATGTCAGAGGGTGAGAATAACTGTTAGATGTCTTCTTTTCCAGTGTACATGGAATATACAGTGTATGCAACTAATGAAATGGTTTCAACTGTGTTTTTTTGTAGCAGAGTAAAACTAAAAAATGTGCTTGGTGTGCTTTAAATGCTTCCAACTGAATTAAAGCACAGTTGGAAATCCAATTAGGTTTGCCATCAAGGGGAGTGCAGAATCATCCAAAAAAAAACTTACTTTAATCACATTTTAAAACCACTTTTGAAGCTAAGGACTTCAATTTGATATTCAGTCCCCAATTCCAACTTGCAAAAATAATCAAAAGGTTATTTTTAGGAAAGAAACACCATTAAGGGTTTGTGTGGTTTAATGTACTTGCTAAATAAAACATTTGGATGGTGCATATTTAATGAAAGGGCCTCTGGTTGGGAATCGTTGTGCATGAGCTAGATACAAGTGACATTACTAGCCCCTTAGAAATATTGCAGAGAACCTGCACCACCCATCTCACACTATATAAACCCTGAGATACAACAAGTCAGAGCACCAAACACAGCAGAGCAAATCATAAAGCAAAGATATTTTTTTTATTTTTTTATCCTTGGGGCCATGTAACTGAATAACCTGACCCTAGCCAGATGTATTTCGCTCCGCCTAGCTCCCCTCACATCCATCTGGGACCTCTCCATAGGAATGGCCTTTTTTGAAGGCTGGGCCTTATCAAAAATCCTGAAATCATAGCATGATGACATGCTATGTCTGTCATATTTCTTGACGTGCTATTTCAACCACTCACATCAAAGCTAACCCGTGACGCTGATGAGAGTGACGCAGGAAAAAAAACGTTGTTTTTTTTTTAAATGTGTTTGCGGCTCTAGTGGCACGCGTTTTATTGACAATGAGCTGACAGGAAGAGGGGTGAAGACAGTGTATTGTGGCAAAGCGCCACGGGTTGGAGACAATCCCGGGCCGACCGCGTCAACCGCATAAAGGCCTCCTAACATGGTTTGCGCTAACCGCTCCGCCACGGGCGCCGCGTCCGCCACGGGCGCGCCCCGGAAAACAAAACTTGCCAAATCCGGTCGGGAGAAGGGCGAAAACATGGTTTCCACCAACAAAAGCCTTTAGAGGCGTTCTCTGATGTTCTTTTAATGAAACAATATTAAGTAGATTGGACAACACGGAAGAAATAGCAGCATCAATGTTAACGCTTGCTTCCTCGACGAGCCGCCATTGCTATCAAAACAGTCTCACGTCATGGTCGCATCTCCACTACGTCACATATATGAAACTCCAGCCCTGCGTCCTGATTGGCCAGACAATAAAATTGGTTGAAGAAATCACTCTCTATGGGAGAGGTCCCAGATGGATGTGAGTGAAGCTAGGCGGAGCGATATCAATCTGGCTAGGGTCAGGTTAGTAACTGAAAGGACTAAATATAGAATACTAGACTTTAAAATCAGATATTTTAAGGAGTTGTTTTATCCTTTCCCTTCTTTTATCATCTGTATTGCCATGCTGATACAAGCACAATGGAATCAGAAACTAATGTTGCAGAAAAATAATGGGTGTTGGCTTTAATGCCTGACAGGTGTTTCAGTAACGTAGCAGTTCTCCTTTATGTAGCCTACAAACTGCTTGAGACCAAGCTGATGCCCTTCCGCCTTTGAGCACATCTTAAGTGGCAACATTGCCATGACGAAAAAGCAATGAAGCCAAGGGCCTGCGTGAAGGACATTGGTTTATGTGGCTGTTTTATTTTGTGTGGTTTGGTGGGGGGACACTGTAAAGTATCTCTGGTAGGAGAAGTTACAAAGGAACATCAGTGGCCTCGGATGACCTGACCGTGTCTTCCTTTTGACATAAACATTGCTATTGTCTTTTATTATTCTCAATTATGGCTCAGCACCAGCAGCATGTCAGAGTTGTATTATGGAACTATAAAATGCCACAATGTCTGAAGGTAATGACCCTGAATATTGCTTCACAGGATTTTATTAGAGTATTTTTTTCAGTTTATTTCACCACCTAATGGAATAAAAATCATCTCCTGACTACATTTAAAAATAAATAGATTAAGGTGCATGTATCACATTGTAGAGCTAGAAAACTTAAAAATCCACGAAGTGTGAAATATAAATAAATTGTCCTTTCCATTATTTTTCAAGGTGGATAAATCATTTTATAACCCACAAGTATATCTGGACAATGATGTAGTGTTTATAATGGCGCAATCTGAAAATCCTGCATACTAACAAATTAACAATTGTTTTCTTACCCTATTTAATTGGAACATGTTGAAATCAATGTGTGGGCACTTATTGGCAAGACTGAAAATTGATTGAGAGGTTCAGCCACAAACATTCTCCATGTTGTCCCCAGTTCACTGCTTATTCCAACAAAATAAGTCTGGGCTCACTCAGTCGCGCAATTAGTTAGTGAATTGTTATTCTCAAATTTCATAATTTATCTAATAATACATTGCATAGAAAGCATTTTTCTTAACCAGACAAAAATTTAATTAAATAAAATAAAATTTCATTTATATAGCGCCATTTCAGGAAACATGTGATATCAAGGCAATTTCCAAAGTCAAATTTAATCAGATTATACAGATTGGTTAAACATATTTCCTATCTAAGGAAACCCAGTAATTTGCATTAGGTCTTGATAAGCAGCATTCACTCCTCCTGAAAAAGCGTAGGGCCACAGGGACAGTCGTCTGCATGGTCCATGGCTTTGCACCAATCCCTCACACTGAGCAAGCATGAAGCGCCAGTGGAAAGGAAAACCCCCCTTTAACAGGAAGGAAATACCTCCAGCAGACCCAGGCTCAGTCTGAACGGTCATCTGCCTCGACCGACTGGAGGTTAGAGGAGACAGAGCAGAGACACAACAAGAGAATAAAAAAGCACAGATATATATATATATCATATATAAACACATTCATAGCTTCTTTAATGGATGTGTAAAATACATTCATCCATCTTATATACTTGCCTAATTCTTACAGGGTTGTTGGGATCTGAAATATTTATTCAGTCAGTGGGCAAGTGATCATGTCAAAGAAGAGCGGAAACTGCATAGACTGAACAATAGCTATTACTTCTTGACATAGCAGTCTGGGATTAAATCCCCAACCTTGAGACCTTTGCTGCATGTCTTCCCTGCTTCTCTCTGTGATTGTTTCCTTTCTAATTAGTGTCCATAAAGGCCATTAGTGCCAACATTTTTAATATTCAATCAACAGGCAAGACGCAGCGTATACCCTGTCCTTTCAATTCTCCATCACACAGACAAACAACCTTGCACACACACATACATCAGCACAACTTAGAGGGACCAATTAAGACTTTGGGGGGTTATCAGCATTACACATTCTCTACTGATTTTACCATACCCGAGTTACTGTGTATGCACACTGCAGAAAGCAGCCATTAGGATGGTTCATATAGCTGGCAATTACGAGCACACTAATCCATTAATTCTTGCTTGCTATAATTCTCAGATCTGGTAGTATTTAAGACCTCACAGTCAATGCATAAAGCTAGAAATAAACAGCTACCAGAAAGCATAGAAAAACCTTTGGTTGATCGGGAGGGTATCATTAAAGGGATAACCTAAATTTAAAAATCATATGTGCTCAAACAAACACGAAGAGCATGTGCATTTCAATAAGTAGTGTGAAGGTCTGGAATAAACTCAGTGTAATTGCAATTTTGCAGTTGAAGCAAAACTGTCTAAGAAAAGGCTCAAACTGGTTTTCTTAAAAAGATACAATGAACACCAAAGCGTGTACTCTTAGCCATTATACATGGGTGTAATGGTTGTGGTTGTGTGGGCTATGCGCTGTAGGTAATAGGTGTCTGGATGTAGTTGTGCATAGGCACATGGGAATGTGTATATGTATGTTTATATATACAGTATATTGATTTATTTGCTTACCTAATGGATTTTGAGTAGTATGGACCCATAAGTAAAGTAGGAATCAGGAAGATTGTTGATGTTAAGGACTATAGAAAGGAGAATGGGAATGACTGAATTTGTTTCACTTTATACCCCTTTTCAGGCATAATCACTAAATTATACATATAAATATGTACTTATATAATTATTTATACATATTGTTTGTATGTGTTAAATTAATAATTTTGCTGGATGGTCTTTCGTTTGTTCGTTCATTAGTTCATTCATTCATTCATTCATTCATCATGCAACGTCATTGCATAAGTGTCCTAAGATTTCAAAGTGAGGTCCTGTCATGAACAGGGGCAGAGGACCCAATATTCAGCCAGACAAGCAGATGCTGTTTCAAAGGCAGTTTATTAAAGGACAGGTAATGGATTGGAATGGAAGTGACAGGCAGGCAGAATGATAAATGGAATAAACAAAGTCCGTAATCCAGAAACCAGTCCAGGGACAAACCAGGTTATCAGATGTGCGGGATAGACCAGAGCAGAATCCAGGCGCAGAGTCGGGGAACAGATCCAAGGTCGGTAACGGACAGGCTTAATAAACAGACAGGGGTCAGGCAAGCTCAGAAAACCCAGAAACAGAACCAGGTCAGACAAAACAGGCAGGCAGTCAGATCTGGCAGGAAAAACAGGTAATACAGGGAACAGGCTGGCTCAGAAAATCCGGAGGCTAAATTGGGTCAGATCAACAACAAAAAACAGAACGCTGGACTAGACTCACCAATTGGCTCGAAATAATCTGGCAGAGGACAGAGGAGTGAGGCAGGTCCTTCTGTTCTCTCTCTCTTCGAAGGCAATCGCATTCTTCTCCTCTCCAACTGCTCCCCTCCCCCTCTCCTGCTTCTGCTCCGTTTTGTCTTTTTATGCTCTCTCTTCATAGAAACCGAAGCTCTACAAATTATGGATCTCGTCAGCTGGTCTCTCAATGCTATTGATACATTTTTTGCAACTGGAAAGCAGAGGACTGGGGATCCCTCGTGCCCCGATGGGACTCACTTCGCGGGATACATCTTAGACCCGTGTGGGAAGTGGTCTACGGAGTGTCTTTCGATTTTGTCAGTCGAGGAAGTGGAATACATATACATGTTTGGATTCATGATAGTTGGATTTCTTCTTTTTGGATTCGGAGGATATCGTCTTTATCAGCAACTTCAGAGACTGTCGGTAGCAAATATGGCCATGATTAGGCTGCCGGCAGCTTACGATGTGATCACTAAGGCAGTGAATGAGCAGAACAGTAAGTTGAACGCGTTATGCTGTAAGTTGGATGCGCTGGAACACAGACTGGCTTCGGTGGTTGAACTCAGTGGCGAGAGGGGATAAAATCTAGACGTCAAACGCGAAAAAGCCCAACTAATTTGGATTCGTGAAGCCAGCGACGAAAAGACTCTTAAAGCTGACGGAAAGTTGGTTCAGCTTGTTTCTCATAACAAATTGTGTATTTTAATCAGGCGTTCCCACTATCTAAAAACCCCCCTGGATGTTATGGCGAGATGGCCCAGAACAACGCCCCCCGCTCCCTCCTCCCCCGCGGACACTTGTGGATGCATTAAGCTGTGGCGCGAGTGATAAAAACTTTTCAAAGTATCAAGGACACTGCCAGCTGGACGACGTTCATGAACACACAAAACTCCAAATGACACACACTACTGATGCTCACTTATCTCATGAACATACACGCGACTAGTCTCCAATGTTAACCTCTGCTTATATGTGTCTCATCATATTTGTGCTTTTTGTGCCAAGGTTTTTGATATCTCCAACTGTATCTTTTTAATGGGATTAAGTGTGATATATGTGTTTTTCCCTCCCCCTTCCTATTGTGGCTTCTATCTTTCCACAGAGTCAAGGGCAGCGCCCTGTGGGCACCGTGTAGGTTGGGTCCTGGGCAGGTTGCAGGAATGCGCTTAACGGCTGTGCCGAAATGCCTGCACCGACTGGCTGTGTTCTTTGGCAATGCAAGGCCTCAGTCAGTCGTTCCCCCAAAATGTTTGTGATGTATGTGATGAACTGTTGCACTGGAACTGTAATTTCAATTACAATGCTAATTGTAAAGGGGGAGTGGTGGCCTAGTGGTTAGCGCAGTGCACTTACGCTCTGAGAAGGTTGCAAATACCTGCTTCGATCCCCACTGCCCGCACTCTGGGTCCCTGAGCAAGACCTTATCCCCCGATTGCTCCCCAGGCGCCGCACAGTGGCAGCCCACTGCTCCCCTTGGGGATGGGTTGAGATGCAGAAGTGAATTTCTCCATTGTGAGATCAATAAAGTTCAATTATTATTATTATTAATTGTAGTTGACAATAAAGATTGATTGATTGATTGATTGATTGATTGATTGATTGATTGATTGATTGATTGATTGATTGATTGATTGATTGATTGATTGATAGGGGAGGTGAACAGAGTCGAGTGCTGATTACAATTGACAGATGGAGCTGATCAGAGGATGGGTGATGACAAGAAATGGACTGAGTTGATTGGTTAATGACTGGTAGCTGAAAGGTGAACAGATCTTGATTGGTTAGAGACTGATGACAGGGGAGTGACAGGCAAACTGATAGGATGGTGGCTGGTGGCTGCTGAATGAACTGAGCTGGCCGATGCTGGCAGGTGAACAGATAAAATAAAGCAAAGTGCAAAACAGAACTAAAACAAAACCCAAACTATGACAGAAACCAAACTAGAAAAGAACCCAAAACAGAATCTAAACTAAGACAGAACTCAAACTATGACAGGTCCAGCTCCAACCCCAGTCTCCTTTCACCTCATGCTGTACAGGTAATGAACCCAGAAAGCTCAGTTACACTACTAATTAAAGAGTTAGGGTCATATAGCAGCACACTATTTACAGCAAAAAAAAAACAAAAACATGGATACCGGCGCCTCGATATCAAGACCACATCATACCAAAAAAAGAACAAATAAATCAAATAAATTTGACGCTTACCAGTCCGCAAACAGTTTCTAAACTTAGTGTGAACGATAATGTGATGAACAAAACGTTAGCTCACTACTGTCATATATAAGCTGCAATCAGTGGTGGAAACAGCTAATCCAAAAAGTTAGCTTCACTAACCTGTGCTCCACTGACTAAAATGTTAGCTTTGCTATCATTAAACTACCTAGCAATTATAGAAATTAGTGGAAGCTTATGCTAACAGCTAAGACTGATTTAGGCCGCAATGCAACGTAAAACGCTGCCCACCACAATAAAAACAAGACCAAATCTCGGCTTGTCATGAAACTCGTATTAAAATGCATAAAACTATGTATTACACACCAGAAAACATCACAGTAAACAAAGGTATGCCATCAGGCAGTAAAATTACTAGACCTATTTCTCAATCACGTCAGAGCCACCGGAAAAAGTTACTGGTTACCAACATAATTTTAAAATCATTCTTTCTTTCTTTCTTTCTTTCTTTCTTTCTTTCTTTCTTTCTTTCTTTCTTTCTTTCTTTCTTTCTTTCTTTCTTTCTTTCTTTCTTTCACACACACACACACACATCATTTTGTCAATGATGGTAGTGTACTTATAGGTATCGAAATCCAATATATTAGAAGCTAAAAGGTCCGCAAACAGATTCTAAACATAGCAATAATGCTAATGCGCTTATTAAAACATTTGCTCCACAATTATCAGTTTGATTAGTGCAACTATGCCCACCACTTCCTGCAACTGTGTCACATATTTATAATGAATATCTCATAGTGTGAGAGCTGCTATGACTCCACTAATCAGAGCCATTAGGATATGAGAGGCTCCACAGTTTCGGAATGGTACTGCCCCACAAATAAATTCCGGATGCATTTTTTATGTGCATGCCACAGGCTTTGGTGTGCTGAACTAGGACATTTTGCTGAACTTATTATTAGTTTTTAATCTTTATAAAAGTACAATGAAGTTTGATTAAACAGATTTATCCAAAGAGAATCCTTTAATTTACTACTTGACTATCTTTTTATTAAACCTTTTTGACTGAGGTTTTGCTTTGGAAGGATTTGGGTTTGAAGAGTAGAGCTTGTGACTGATCAGCTGATGTTGTTTGTTTATATTAAATACAGCCGGTGCTGTAGATGGATGACATTAGCTGATGTGGCACATGGTGAGGAAGTTGCTTATTGTCGGAGGTTGTAAGTGATTTAGTATTACACGTTAACTGTACACTGTGCACACATCAAACTTGAGGTCATACCAAAGAATATTAAATCCATGTCGCACAGTGTGTAATTGGATGGATTCGACATGGATTTAATATTCTTTGGTATGACCTCAAGTTTGATGTGTGTGTCTTATAAGATTGCTAAAATTGCGGTGTAAAAAGGCCATAACAGTGACGTAGGCAGAAATTGCTTTTCGGCTGGGCCTAATAAAAAATGAGTGGGCCAAATAATTATAGCTGAAAGTAAGTTTTATTTGTAAGTTGCACATTTGTAAGTACACTATGGAGAAGATAGAGGCTGAGGGAAAGGAGAAAAGACCTTCTCTGTTCAAGTGAACATCCTTGAAATGACAGCGGAAAAAACTAATCAGGACCCATCACCTGTAAGATGATTTAGAGCGACAAACACGGCAGAGTAGCTTCTGGATCGTTTAAACTGCGGCAGCATATCAAAGTCATTATTTCCGTTTTTGAATGCAACATCACTCAGTAAAGACCGCCACACGCCCAGGACACACCAAACCATTTTTAAAATAAATGGAAAACTTATGTTTTTTTCTTTTCATTTATTAAACACAACATTGCAGTTAACAGTTTAAAAAAGGAGTAAATACAGTTGGCCACACGCTTCAAGTGCTACAGCGGTTGTTACGCTGCCTCTTTATGCATTATCCTGCTGCTGAGTTTTCCTCTGATCTGCTCCCGCTCTTGTTACATTGCATAACCTTTGTCGTCACCTTTCACAGCGACAGGTTTGTCATCTTAACTTTCACCCTAACCAGTCATTACTTCTTCTGTATTTGCACAGGGTGGCTCTAAGTGCGTAATTACGCATGTATAGTGGGTCTAGAATTAATGTTTTACTAAAACAGACACCCCCATTTTTGAAAAGATTATTTTATTTTATGATGATTAGAACAACTTTCTAACATTAACTGACACATGTCGATGACCACCTAGTCAGTAAAGGGCGTTACTGTGAGTGAATGAACAAACGAGGAAACTTCTGTAGTCTCTGCCCGCGCATGCGCAATCAATAATAAACCGCTGCCAGCAGAGCCAGGCACAACGTATTAACGTGTCCGTTCCTCATCATTCACAGGTACTATTTGTAACTATTCCTAAACATTCTTAAAGATGAAAGTAATGTGAACTGTCTGTGACATTATAGTAACATTTTGAGAGAACTTGATCCGAGTTCTGATAAATATCTGTTTTGTTTTGCCGAGTCGAATAACGGCTACCGTTAGTTCTTTAACGGCTGGATTACAGAGAGCACACGGGATGTACCGATGTGCATGTAAAAGAGAATATAGTGTCCGTTTTATGTTTACTTTTTGTGTCTGAGCCAATGGCTGAAGTAATGTGAACTGTCTGTGACATTATAGTAACATTTTGAGAGAACTTGATCCGAGTTCTGATAAGTATCTCTTTTGTTTTGCCGAGTCGAATAACGGCTACCGTTAGTTCTTTAACGGCTGAATTACAGAGAGCACACGGGATGTACCGATGTGCATGTAAAAGAGAATATAGTGTCCGTTTTATGTTTACTTTTTTGTATCTGCCTTTGGTGATGGGAAGTTATTATTTTGATGAACATTAAGCTTATTTTGCAATGAAAGACATATACACTCAGAGACAGACACATGTAATTGTAATGCAACGAGAACTGGATCCAAGATTCAACACAACAGGTCAGTCAAACTTAAAGATTTATTCTGAGACTCGAACAGTCCGCTCCGGTTCTTGTGGCTTGCGCTCACTGGCCGGAAAACTCCTGAGGGTGAAGGCGCAGAGTTAGACTTGGTCAAAAAATAAATGATAAGACTCTTGTGACGCACTGACCTTGTCGCCGGGAGAGCTTGGCAGAAACAGGCGAGCTGCGGTGAGACTTGAATCCTTCTGTGAGGAGACCACAGCTGTTGAGCGGTTGATGAGGAAGTCGGTTTGACTTGGGGTTTTCTTGAGGCGTTTGTCACTAAGCAATCCAGGTCCAATATCGGGGAATCCGGCCAACCGAGCAGAGAACACGGGGAAAATCCAAGAGGGGGGTCCAGGTCCAAATCCGAAATCCGGTTCACTAGGAGGCAGTCCAGGGGTAAGGGTTCCAGGAGACGGGGACCAGGCAGAAAGACACAGGCTAGGAGAATGCAGGCTCAAAAAACACTGGTAACGGGTCAGGGTCAAATACTAGGACAGGCAGGTAGAAAAACGCTGGAAAGTTACTTGCACGGGGCTCGAAAACGATCTGGCACTGGAGGCTGACTTGGACGGAACTTTATGCAGGTGGAGACAGGTGAAGCCAGTAGAAGCTGATTGCAGAGGGGTGGAGACTGGACAGGGGTGTGAATTGTGAGCAGAATCAGCTCCAGTGCCAGAATCATTACAGTAATGGGTTATTACGTTGCACTTTATTTTATTTTACAAGAGTATTTGTTTGTATTACTCAGGTTATTAACAATATTGTAAACTAAGAGGTCAATGGTATTTTGAGCTGTTTTGAAGTTAAAGACTATGACAGTGTATTTTGATATGAATACTATCCCCATGTTATGATGTTTTGTGATATTCTCAAAGCAAGGATAGTTTGATATTTGTGTTTAAATGGAATGACTGAATGTTTAAGATTGTTGAAATCAATAATAAACCGCTGCCAGCAGAGCCAGGCACAACGTATTAACGTGTCCGTTCCTCATCATTCACAGATCCACAGCGCATCCTGCCTGTGTATCGCTTGTGCCGGCCCAGATTTCCCCTAGGTCTGAGGCCGGTAACAATTGGGGGCTCGTCCCGGATCACCAGCGCCACCTAGTTGGGAGAGTGGGAACTGCTACAGAGAAGACCTGTGTCCAAAGCTTCAGGAAGGCTGCAGTGCTGTGCGTCATCCAGAGAGTAGAGGCTACAGAGGTTAAAGATGGCTACCACAACCCCTCGAAGGATGCTGGTTTTCAAAATCCGAAAGAGACTGCTTGCATTGAGTAGCAGTCAACTACAGGTCATCGCCAGTGCAATTGATGACGGATCGGGGCCGGACGCTGAGGGCCTTATGGCACTGAGTGAACCAGAACTGTTTGATTTGATTGACGATTTCTTAAGAAGCGAGAAGCTAAGCGGCATGGAAGATGAAGGCATGTCTCAGATTCTTCACCTTGACGACATGCTCGATCACCTGTTACAAGACACGAATGAAGAAGATACAGTCGGGGGAGCGAAAGAAGTCAGTGAGGCTGCACCCCCCCAGCAGGAGGATACAGACACATGCCGAAAGCTGAGTTTGAAGTTATTCTCCGAGCAAATGTTTCATGTTTCTGCTCCAAGTGGACCCAGTGAGGCATGGACTCCTGCTTAGCCTTTAACCCACTAGCATTAGTCTTAAGCATACAAGTAATAGCAATATAGGAAATAGCACTTTTATATTGTACCCCCAAATTCTATAAGTATAGCCGCAGTCCTTTAGACTGCGCTTCACTGTGTCTCACTCTTCTACACAGCCTAGATAGCTTTAGAAAAACAACAGGCTATTTGGGAACTGATTGTCCAGTTCCAGCATAATTTATTGTCAGTGAAACCAGGTTGAAGCAGTGAGGGGAGCAGAAACAATTTCTTTTCAGTTCTGCACTGTGAACAAGGGATAAACATCGTGGGGAAAATGCATAAATACAGACAGCCCTAAAAATGCCCCTTAAAAGTACAGACCAACATTACCTTGTGACTAAATTGAGTATGTGCACTTGAATTCAAGTGCAATGTGACACAGCAGCCCCACAGGTCCCCTACCCCTAAAAAGAATCCGGCACTCTTCTGTTTCATGCCCCAAAAGAGGAATGTCCGGTTGGGCACACATCATGACAATATCCAACACCATCTTGACATGTTGACGGTTTCTCAACAGATATCGTTGCAGTTGTGATAAGCTATATTGTGCCATCAAGCCATGAAGAAAAATCGTGACTGATTTGTTAACAACATGAAACATGACACTGTTGCATCCACACAAAGACTGCCTCCTCAGCAGTGTGCCGCCATTGCTATGAGGGCTTGCTCCCACAGACAATCGCTCTCAGTTCCGTTGCTCCTGGAGCGACAAAAAGGGGAAACTCTCATCAGAGTGGAGTGTCTGACAGGGTTTGGAGAACTGCCGACTGGATTGAAGCTAACTGTTGCAGGAAAACTGACTCAAGAGGGCACGGAGCGGTCTCCTTTCCTCACCAGGCCAAGCTGAGACGAGGGGCTGATCTGAAGTCGCCAGCTGCAGGGCTGAGTTTCACATGCCAGAGACCCGACTTCGACCCGGGGCCGCCTTCTAACAGCTACGTTTCTGCTAGCCCATATCCGCATGCCCGCTGCTGAAGCAGCTTTCCCTTGGAGCACTTCAAATGCTTCCAACTGGATGCCCAGAGTGAACCAAATTGACAAAAAGGCACCAACAGGTTTGGCAGAGAAATAAACAGGGAAAGTTAAATGGTTTATTTGCAACGGTATACTTAATGCGTTTACACAGTGTTTTTAAACATGTGGAGCTAACCGACAAAGCTCCCATGCCACGCTGATGTAATTCGAGTATTTACGACCAAAATAAAGCCGAAGCTTTTTAAAATTAGCGGCGAATGTCTGCTAGCCTAATGCTATTAGCTTCCGGTAACATTCGCTCTTCCCGAATACACGACTACAGTTCGTTTCAAACATAATGTTTGTTTCGTTTCGCTTCAGTATTGTTTGATAGTGCTATGAGCATTATTAACGCATTAACGCGTGATGATTTAATGGAGTTTTTGTATAACTTTAGGATTACTGATTTTAGTGACGGATCGTTACAGTGACCCCTAGTTTCCCGGAGGAATAATCTCATTAATAAAATCATCCCAAAAGTTTACTGATTTTTACCGAGTAAATAATTCTGTAAGATGTTATTTCATCAAATAATGTTTGCTTAACTCAGGATTTGCATTGTGAATGGGTTGAAGCACATACCAAATGTTCTAAATTAGTTAAGGTAATCGAACCTCCTACCATGTATATAGTTCCTTGGCTTCTTTTTATCCTAATTTTGCTTAGCAGTTTTAGTTAAGTTTCCCTAGCCTTGTAGAGAGGATTTGTTGATTGAAATGTAGCGTTAATTCAGATAAACAGCATTATATAGTGATGTTTTCTGGATGTTCATTTCATATCTTTTAATAAATTCTTGAACTTGAGGAGAAGTTGTCACTCATTTATTCTATATGAGTGCCGAGTTTGCTGTTCATTCCTTTCAACTATTGTCCCAATATCAGCCCTTGGGCTGATATTCACCGGACAATACCTAACAGACAGAGAGTTATTTATTAAACATTAAATAATTTTTAACAGTGTGTAATGGCACAACAGCTATCACAGTCATACGGCTCTTTGGCAAACTTCTCTCTGTGCTGCCGGTTTACTGAGAAGTAGTACATGAAATTAACAGTTTTCATGTTTGGGACAAGCTTAAATTCATTTTTATTCTGCTTAATTTTTATTCTATGATGATTTTTATGATGAATTTAAGTGACGTTCTTAAAAAAAAATTAAAAGCAAAGCCAGGCCCACCCATAGCTAGGCCGTACGTTAGGTACGTTAGGTACCTAACGTACGTATTAGTGTACATTAGGTACCACTAATGAAAATGTTAATGTGTTTATGAGTGGTAGAGGTGTGCTTACGACCAATCACAACAAAAACAGAACAAGCTGTGTAGAAAACACAGCAGAAATAATGGTGGCTACCGTCTTAGCATTAGCAAAGCTTCAGCTCTAACATTGGCATTAGCAGCTGGAATATCAGATACACAATTTAGCTAAGGACTAAAGCAAAGCACAATTAAATAATATTGAAATAGTTTTATTCCTAAACTAATTGTCTCTGCTATGACACAACCTCCACTGTGAACTGTTCTAATGAACAACAGTGCACACTGAGTTCAGCGAGTCAGTGGAAAAGAGAAGATGTGGTGGCCGCTCTCAGCCTAGCTGTTGAGGTGGGTGGATGACAGCTTGTACGAGTATTCAGCGTACTGAGGGGCAGTTTCAATGCTGTCTTTGTCAGTGGCAGTGGGGGAAAACAGTTTTGTCAACGTAATCAGAGACACTTTCTCTTCTTGGGGAATCTATGATCAGATTCTTTCTGCAAGAGATCAAATAGCCAATATCAAGCAGCTCATCTTATTTTCAGCTGGGGTACATTTACGGAATACTCAGACAGCAAATTGATCCTTACTTTAAAGAAGCAATAAGTAAAATTTCATTATTTTAGATAGAAATTGTCAAGAATATACCTTTTCAAAGTGTCTGCGGGCTTTTCTTATTTACACAGCTGGGCTGGCTTCGCATGCGCATACGTGTGTGTAAAATGTTCTCTTACTAACAGCATTATAAAGCTATGAGTTACTTCTTCACTAGACATGCTCTTAATGAAAGGTGAAGTTTTTCTGCTGTGTATTTATCCTTTGCAAATAGGCCCGTATGAGCCAATGGGTGAGAAGGGGAAATTGGTGCCAAGTGCTGGAACAGAGATAGAGAGAGGTGTGGCCTGATACACATCTTGTTTTGGTGTACAGACCGTGCTCAAGCTTCACCTAGTGGTGAAAAATTGCTTATTGCTCCTTTAAGATCAAGATGTTTTTACAAATTTCCTTCCCAATGCAGCCTGTAGACAGCAGCGGGCAAGGAGGAGAAAGCAGCTGTGCCCCAAGTCTTGATTTCATGGCCATTCCATCTGTGGAACTCCCCTTTCCTGGAAACTGCCATAAAATAGTTTAATACTGTGGATTCTGGAAATCAATTATTTTCCAGTCTCTTTTGTTTTTGGTGTGCAGTTCAGTCCTTGTTCCTCCCATGGCTGGGCCCAACACAGTGAGGCCCAATGTTAGCTAAAGGCAGTCAAAAACCTGCTTCTTGTGAAACTAAAGTAAAAGCTCATGGAAAAAACAAGCAAATGTACCTATTAGTAAGCAAAAAAGTACAGATAAACGGCATGCACACAACATCATATTGGTGAGGATTTTTAGTAGCTATTCTAGTAGCTAACTGGACTTTTCCCCCCTAATCCATCGCTACATCATAGGAACTGAGCTTTGAAAATGTGAAAAATTAATCACTGGACCAAGCTGCTTCTACTTTATGATGGATGACAGCGGAAGGAGGTGTGGCAGGTGATTTCTCCACAATGGATGAACAGAAAATTTACATTCTAACTCTCGCAAGCTAAATTTAGGTAGACAGGTGATAATTTAAACATAGAGGAACAGCTGTTTGCCAAGCTGTGCCTCATATTTGAGTGGACTGTGCGTGCACATGGACATTATCCTTGGTTTGTAGGTTCAAGCTTGTACAGTAAAAAAGATGTACAATGTTTTTTTTACACTTATTTCCATCAGTTCACCATATGTAATTTCACCCATATCCAAGTGAGGGTACCACATGAAGATAGCATGAAGAAAGTTGTGCCCATGTTATAGAGCTGCACACTGACACCTTCATTGATTTCACAGATTCTTCACAGATTTTTAACCTTCACCTTCAATATTGATACCATTTGTTTTGCCCAAATATAAAACATTCCTTTTAAGAACTCTGGATGGAAAACTGGGTGTGTGTATGTGTGTAAGTGTGTGTGTGTGTGTGTGTGTGTGTGTGTGGGGGGGGGGGGTGTTAATCACCTACACATTTAATCATAACTTATGCTTATGCAGAGCTGCCAACACTATTTGCTCTTTAGAGTTGAGAAATTAACATAAACTTAAACTTTAATAATATACACAAATAACTACCAAAAATTAGGTTAAAGGTTGACTCTGTTGCTCCCCATTAAACATTGTAAAGAACAAAGGAGATTTCTCAGAGGTTTCTCAGATTGAAATAATAATATCGGTCATAAATAATAACAAAATTATTTAAATAAGCAAAAATCTGATCAGATTCCATCGACTATATATCTCTGCATATAAATTTAACCAGTTTGTTTTGTAAAGTGCTCTGAGATTACCTTTGCTGTGAATTGGGGCTAAAAATCTATTTAATTGAACAGAATTTAATTAAAAAGTTTCACACAAAGTAAAAACAAAATGTCTACCAGTTTCTCTGGAGAAAGAGAAGGATTTGCACCCTAATCTCAGAAGTGTGTGTAAGAATATAACAAAGATTTTAACTTTCTGTACCACATTAAATATATCAACTCTCAATACCAAAACTGCCACAATAGCAGAGGAATGTAAGCCATTCCTGTAAATCATCAATCACCACACCAGCGTCTGGTTGGTTAGCATTCACCTTTAAATCAGTCTAGATCTGGAAGTCACTCTAGATCTTATTCCTGTATCTATATGTGCAACTAATCAACTTAATTAGCCTATGATTGTCCTAGTTCCTGGGAGCCGTACTGTTCCAATAGACTGTTAATCTATGAAATGTATGTTTACCATATTGTTAAGTGGCTGTCTTCCAATTTAGATGAAAGTAGAACAAATTAGCACAAAAACCAGCCTGCAGACAACCAGACACTTTGAAAAGGTACATTCTTGACAAAAGATAGCATATACCCACACCGACTGGGATTAACAACAGCCATTTATAAGAACAAATGACTGCAGCGTTTCATACATGAATGATGAGCAGTGTGCTTGAGCAAAATAAAACAGAGACAAGATGAATGTTAAATCAGTTCAAAGGTTCCAGCACACAGAACAACTATCAAATATTACAAGGTGGACAAAGTTTTAATAGGAGGGATCGACACTGCCCTCTGGTTGATTTGTGGGCTTTTGTGTTTATTTGAGTTGCTTACACATACCAGCGGTCTTAATTTGGTGATATTTCAAAGCAGACCAGTCAGTTCAATTCAGAATGAGCCTATAAAACAGCAAAGGTGCTGACACATGGGAAGAGATATGAGAGGCAGAATTAATTATGTGCCAGAGAGGGTGTATAAGCATTGATGTAGCTCAGCTAAGCTGATGGAAGTGAAAGAGGCTGAGAAGTGGCCATGTTGATAGATGAGCTTGGTGCAGATTCCCTGCCGGGCCTACCTACTTCCAACACCACCTCCGTCCAACGGAGGTCTGAGCTTAACTAACAACATGTGCCATTAGTGGCAGCAGTAGATCTAATCACCCATCTTGGCAGGATGGAAGAACAAGACATAGACTATGATCAAACTGGAAAATCACATCTTTTGTTTTGTGTCAGCCAGCAGACAGGTTTAAGACACCTTTCATGAATCAAATATTTTGAAAACTGTTCCCTGCTTTGGTTATTTGTGTTGGACACAGCTAGGATTCTTCTTCCTTATCAGGGATTGTAGGAGACACAAATCACAAAAAGGACCTATTTTCATTAATTACCAAATTGAACAAGTAGTTAGTTTTTACTCTCTTAGAAATGTACCTCTCAGTAGTAGGAGTAGTGCTGTAGAAAAGGGAGGCTTTGGTGGCTTTCTGTTCAGCAAACCTCAATTACAAGACTTGAAATGCTACATCATTGGTTTAATGACCCAAGAACTCCATTAAATATAAGAGAAGAGATGTGAACTAAAACACTAAGAGACTTTCCCCAGACAAAAAAGTCTGCATCTGATTAAAGACTCAGTTTTCTCCAGTCGACTTTTGACCTGTCGCATGTGGCAGAATAAACCTTCTCATTTGCCTCCAATGTTGCTTGGCCACAATGCTTTCTGTTTGTTTTGCTTTGAACTTCTGAAACTGAAACTTTTCGAAGATTTTTATCTTCGTCATCCCACTACAAGGTGAAAGATAGATTTGGTCATAGGAGAAATAAGAACATACCCTTTGTTCCTCATGACTGCCAGAGGTGTTGTTTGTACCTGGATGCTCCTTTAAGCCCACCTGGGGATCCCATATCTGTGTGAGAAGAGAAAAGCACAGTCAAAGGCAATAGCTTAGAAAAATTATGTCTTAGTAAGACCAATCAGAAAATACAATTTGTAATCTTTTAAATTTAACTCGTTATTTTTATGTGTTAATTTTTTTACTTTAGCTTGTAGCACTTTGAGACACTTAAAGAGCACTATTAACAGTACTCATAATTGTTATCAATGTTAGTCCATCCGTCCATTTTCTATACCCACGTACCTAAGCACAGGGACAGGTGGTTTCATGTGCAAATGAAGCCTCCTGAACTGAACCCTTTCCTGAATCAATAGGGTCAAGTGGTTCAGTGCCTCATGAGGCCTCATCTCACCATCACTAGTGAGCCGTAATCACAGCAAGATGAGAACATCAAGGAGCTGAGATGATGTCAGGTACCGCTCTGGACCGCTAATGCTCTGGCGCCTTTCTTCTTTTTCTTGGTTTTTATTGGCTGATAGCAAGAAACATTTGGTTACCATTATGCCACCTACTGATATGGAGTCTGACTCAAAATATGGTGCCTTGCTTCACTCTCTGGCCCCCTTAAATGTAGCCTGGCTAGCCAGGCTATCTCTCTTCGACGCGGCTGAAGTTAGTCAGGAACTGCTCGCATAAAGCGTTTTTTTCTGGAGCGGGGTTAACAGGCGCAAAGTAAACCAATCAAAGAAACTGCAGACGTGATGTAAAAAAGGCACAATCAGACTTCCGTTGTCAACATTTCACAACATAATTCAACATGGCGAGCCACGGTGGAGCGAAGACTATGGTGAATGATTTTAAAACACAAGTAAGCGCACTAGCAAATGAATGCTCCATAGCAGCTGCAATCTTGTGCGTATTGGCTGAGGGATTCTCGGGCGCTGTACTTCACTTCACTCAACATATAAAGCCCGCCCACGTCAAGGTGAAAGCGAAACTGAGTCTGGCTGGCCAGGCCACTTTAAATACTCCTCCTAATTGGCAGCAGATAAGAAACACCTGCTAGCGCCTGCCGTGCCCTGCTGGAAATGGGTAAGAACAACACACGCACCATGGCTGACCTGACCCACATACTTGACATTTTTCTGATGATCAATAACTAAAAACAACAGCAAACTAGAAAAAGCTGTTCCTGCGTAACAGCGAGTGAGAATGCTAATCTGCAGAATTATTGAGCAGAAGATGCAGAAAACATTGAAATCAGATTTGAAGAATTTGAAAAAATTAAAAAATTTGAAGGAATTTGAAGAATTTGAAAAAGTTTGAAGAATTGAAAGAAATAGAAGAATTTGAAGGAATTTGAAGAATTTGAAAAAATTGAAGAATTTGAAAAATTTGAAAAAATTTGAAGAATTTGAAAAATTTGAAGGAATTTCAAAAATTTGAAGAATTTTAAAAATTTAGAAAAATTAGAAATTTGAAATTTTTTTAAATATTTGAAGAAATTTGAAGAATTTGAAGAAATTTGTAAAATTTGAAGAATTTGAAAAATTTGAAAGAATTTGAAAAATTTAAAAAAAATTGAAGAATTTGAAGAAATTTCAAGAATTTGACGAAGTTGAAGAAATTTGAAGAATTTGAAAAATTTTGAAGAAATATGAAAAATTTGAAGAAATTTGAAGAATTTGAAGAAATTTGAAAAATTTAAAGAATTTGAAGAAATTTGAAAAATTTGAAGAATTTGACAAATTTGATGTAGGCCAAATTTCTTGTGGAGCTTTCTTTCTAAAGGAAGTACAGACTCTGTGAAGCAGAAGTTTTTACGAGCTTCCTAGAGCTACTTCCGGTTAGCAACATGCTAACCGTTAGCCGCTAACAAGGTTGTGTTCAGTATCACCGGGTGATTGTACTCTGTCAGTTTGGTCCATATCCTGTACTGGGAAGTGCCTCAAAATGGGGTACCAATACTTAATGTCACCAAACGTGACCAAAGTTCATGGGTCAGATCCGCCTCCTTTAGCAACTAAGCCTCACGACATCTGGGCCCAGAACTCAACATTTGACCAAAATGGTCAGTAGCGCCATTTCCCACAGGTGGGTAGTGCTGTAATTTCCAATTGGGTTGCGTCTGGGCATCATGCCAGGTCCTGTTGGAAGCAAAGGCCCAATAGGAAAGCATGTGAAATCCTAAATGGGAAAGAAAAGTGACACATGGCTGAAAGTCATGGGAAATTTTTAAAATGTCAAGAGGAAGTGAATTTCAGGTTCCTACATTAATCACAGCCACTGCAGTGGATGTTGAAAGTTGCCATTCTATCCGAATGGAGCCTCTCCCTCTGGCCCTCAGAGTTCCGTCGTCATGGAAACTCACTCACACACCTGCAGCGGGCCAGTCTACCGAAGTGCAGAGACTTTGTGTCAGACTCTGCCTCATTGGGTTATAATGGAGAACTTTGCCTCGCACAACACTTTATATCTCCTGATCCGTAAATGGTATAGATGTAATTTTTTCAGTGTTTATTTCATAACGAATAGGAGAACAAGAAAAATTATCGTTTTTTGCTAGAAATATTTTAATTTAGGCGTAAAAAATTATGATATAAAGGGGATTTTTATGAAATTTCAGAAATCCTCTAAAAACGATCCCGAACAAATCGCTATAACTGAAAAAGTATAAGAGATATCAAAATAATTCTTTCACTGTGAGTATCAGCAGGCTTTTGAGGACTATGGAGCTCATTTTTATGTTTGTACAAAAATCGGTGTGGGCACAGCGACGATGTAAAAAAGTGGATGATGTGGAAGAATGAAGCTCCAAAGCATTTTAAGGATTTTGCACATTCGCTACTCCCGAACAAATTGTTCCTGCAGAAAACCCGTAACAGTTATCCACAAAATTCCTTTTTTGTAAGTGCCAGAAGGGTCGGAACATGAATGCGTGAACGTCTCATGCCAGTACATGAAACGGTTTAGGAGTAGCGACGATGCGAAAACATGTGATGTTTTCGATTTTCAGACGTCATTTTTGAAAACCGCTCCATAGAAAATGAATGGGGAAGGTTTCGGGTTAGTGTCGCTCTGAGGTGATTTACGAAAAATCTATAAATCCCACACCAATGATGGTTACATTTTCCGAATCCAGACAAAAATTCCCACGTTTTGATGTATAATTTATGTGGATAGGGTGAAATTTGAGCGAGTGAGAAGAAGTTGTTCGGAGAAGAAGAATTTGTTGAATTTCTAGAGTGCGCACTCTAAAAGAGCCTCCTTGACGACCGTAGCAACGCATGTTATTTGCTGAATTTCTTGAAAAGCCAAAATTATTTACCATTTGTTTTGACGTACTATACGAAAATGGTGAAAGATATGAAAAAGCTGAAGCATACCATAATAGCGAAAAGATATTACTACATTTTAAAAGTTGAATGACGTTTATAGCTGAAAGTAGGCTGAAGAAGTAAGATGTCAAAAAGTTGAAATATTTGAAGAATTTGAAGGATTTTCCATTCATTTTAAATGAGAGCAAAAAACGCACAAAAAGTTAAATATTTTAAATATTATAAAAGTTATAATTACAAAAAGACATAGCAGTAATGTCGTGAACGAGCTGAACGTTTTGATACGAAAATTGTTTAAATCGGTTGAAGTATGCAGGAGTTAGATGCCGAAAAACGTACGGAATAATAATCAAGACCTGAAGGAACTTAATAAGTGAGAATGCTGTATAGCATTCTCACTGATAAACAACATTCACACACAAAGTAGATACGAAGCAAGTGCATAGCTAAATCTATGTCCACATTTTTTCATATAGCGCATAACCACAACAAAAACATGGACATTAAAAAATTAGTCCAATACTAGGATACTACTCACATTCAGTGCAGTCACACCCAGTTTTGCTAAAGTAGACAATTCATTGCTGCACAAATTAGGATAAAGTATTTTCTTTAAGTTTTAATTGGTGGATGTATAACATTAAGCATGAGAAGCTTCACACCCACAGGACATGCTGGCTGAAGCCGGTATGTCATCATCCACAGTAAAACAGTTACTGTACTGACATGGGCGTTGTGTTTCCAAATCCAACCTCACAAACATTTTCCCAGCCAGCAGAAGACAACAACAAGTAAATTTGTTTTATATTGTTTTATATTATTTTCCTTCTAACTTAGGCAGGAGAAAAAAGGCTTTAGAAACAGGATGGTCCTAAAGCACTGTGTGTTTAAAGTATTAAATTGTTTTCTCGTACCATTAACTTAGTTTTATGCAAGGATTGTGTATGTGTTTTTGTTTCAGTGTCTGTGTTTATTTGAAATAGTCCAGTCTTCTTTTTAATTATTTTTTAAATTTTTCTAAATTTATGTGTGTCTAAACTACATCCATATGGTGGAATATTCTGATAAAAATCAACCCCTTTTGCCAGTAAATTTCCTTTAAAAGCAACCAAAATGTATCCCATTAAGAAATATTGAAGAAATAAAATGATTTAAGAAGTTCAAGTGCAGAATCCAGCAATATTCATATCTTATTCCAAATCAAATTTTTCACTCGATAAAACATTTCAGCAGGTGAAACTGGGTTTATCATGACTGAAGGCTAGCCAGGAGGTCAGGGGCTCAAGTCAAGTCTTATGCGGGGAGAAAACATGGTCCAGTAAATCCCACATGACAGGGTCATACAGAGATCTATAACACAGCCACAGTGGCTGCCTTTCTTGTGGAACAACAGACTGCAGGCAGGACCATGCAGGCCCATTTCAGTGATCTGAGTGTTTGCCAAAGCTTGCAGAACATGTGTTCAGATGATTTATTCAAAAATGCGCCAGAGCATTTTTTTAATTATTTAAATGAAACAGCTTTGTGTGTAACATATTGTTCTGCTGGTGCATTGGCGGCGTCTTACACCTCCTCGGTAATTATTAACAACGACATTGTTTGGATGAGGAGAAGTTGGAGGGATCAGGCATCCCTGTGGCTAAAAGACTGAGTCCAACAGAGATATGATGCTTTCTCTCATTCTTTGATGCTGTGTTGATATCTAAGCCTCTCTCTTCTCTCTCCCTCTTTGCCTCCTGCATGTCTCTCCCCATCATAAAATCCCCTGTTGATCAAAGTGCAAAGCTGGCTTGAACTTATTGGATAAATCTGCCACATTTCATTGTAGGGCTTACAGTTAAAAAGTCTTGCTAGATCAGAGGGGGTGGCAACACTGTGAGGAGTACAGGGTAGACGACAGGTGCAAAAGCTGCATTAATGCATATTTGAAACTTACAAGGCCACAAATAACTGTGAGAGGTTAAAAACTGGTGACACAGTCAAACCCATGGAGTAGTCCCTGTCAGCTAGGAAGCCTTCCTGTATCTTCAAGTAATTTCATATTTATACACAGCAAAGTCAAATCTGCTCCAGCAGGAAGCTGTCTGAACTTCTGCTTATCTGGGACTCAGAAAAAATACCAGCCCAACAAAAAGCAGCAGAATAACAACATTGGCGTCTATGAAGTGGTGGTAATCCTTCAAATTTCATCTAAGACCTTGGAGGCTTATTTTTATTTTTCTGAAATCTCCTGTTCTGTATTTAGTAGATTTCTCTGCGTGATTGCTTATCAAGATCCCAATAAAACTGAAGGACAGTGCAGTCCTTGATGGGTAAAGAAAGCATTTCATGATAATGAAACGGGTTGCTACGCTACTTTAGTTCAAATGCAATCACAGGGTAAACGATATAAAGATCCTTTGACCACAGCAAAGCTCCCAGTAACCATACACCTTTAAAGAACCTCACATACTTGATTATTATGGTGCATCTGGCACTCTAAACAACAACATATTGATTTATTTTTACCAATAGATGAAAAAAATGTTTTGTTTCTTTGCAACAGTGAACTAAAGTAACAGTTAATTTGCATGTGCTGTATAATGATTTGTATTAATTGGACAACATCCATCCATCCATTCAACCATCCATCTATCCATCCATCCATCCATCCATCCATCCATCCATCCATCCATCCATATATCCATCCTTCTTTCCTCTACACTCCATGGTTTGGGGCTTCTGAGTAAATAGAGTAGCATGTTACTTTGCTTAAAATTTTCAGTTTTCTATTTTCAGATGAAACTTGCAAAGTACACGCTTGATGAGTTTTTGATTGAAGAAGCACCCTTTGAAAGGAAGACTCCAAATAATGAAATAAATCAACATTTCCTTAGCTGAAATTGACAGATATTGAGATTTGCCTTGTTTTGCAGACTTTCGGAGTCATAGTTTTTTATATGCATTTTTTCCTCTACAATTGTGCACACTGAGAAAACTGCAGGGTTTTTTAGGTAAGCCAACTTTGACAAACTGACTACCAGTTTAAAAAAAATCATGTTACTGAATGTGGTTACAGTCCCGTAATACCAAGTGTAAAGTTTTACAAGGAGAACACAAGAAGTTCTCCTTCATTAGGAGAATCTATGCAAAGATGATTTTCTGCTTGTTTTCACATGGGGAGTAAAATCTTATTGGAATAACCACAAATAACACAATATGGGAACCTAATTGTAACAAACAGTCATTCACACCCCCGTGACCAAGTTTCATAACCACCCTAACCCTAATTAATACAACATGATATATGAAGCAATGTAGTGGTGCCCGCAACTGTGTTGTCGTCGCCATGGGTGAGCAGTCAGTGAGATGAGAAACTGGTCCGAATACCCAAAGAATGTGAAAAACACACAATCACAGTTAGAATAAAAACAACAGAAGAAACGGGCCTGCTGACACTATGAGAGGCAATAGCCAGACACAGTAGCACTTGTGTTATTAATAAATAAAAGTATCTCACTGCTGAATAACAAAGGTTTCTATTATTATTTTGGGTAGACCCCAAATACCAAGTGTAGCTCCTTTAAAGCTGTTCTAAAAAACACAACCCACCAGTGAGTTGCATCTAAGATGTCCGTTGCTCATCCTTTGTACTCACACATGCATCTACATAGATTTAAAAATGGCTATATCTAAAACAAAGCATAAAAATATATTAATTTTACATAAAGTGAAGGTGAACTCTAACTCTTCAGTTCAAAGGTCAGTGCAGGCCAAATGGCACCGTATAAAATGAAGTAGCTCTCACTTTCAAAAAGGTTGGTAACCCCTGATGTAAACTATATCCTCACCCATTGCAAATGTTTTTTCATGCCATATAATATATTTCTACATCTACTTATGTCAACTATATGTTTTTGTATGTGTAGCACCTTATCACAGCAACATCCTCGTACGTGTAAAATACTACTACAATAAAGCTCATACAGATTGTGAAGAACAGCATAAAAAGTCTGTAATCCATTGAATAAACACATAAATTACCCCAGAGAATAGGAATGTATACATCTATATAAAAACATGTTTCCTGTTTTTACTTTTATTTCCAATATCAGAACTGTTATTTAATTAAAGTTAGAGTGGACAATCTCTTATTGCCTCTTATTGGTTGTCCCACATGCCAATCATTCTGATGCACTCAAGTAACAGCAGTGTGTGTGTGAAAGTTCCTTGTTAGCTTCTGTTTGCTGGCAAATGCACTTCTAGTGTTTATGTATCCGGTTAGCTTCAGTGTTAGCCGTTCATTTTAGCTCAGCTGCTCTCACCATATACTTTGAACATGGCTGAGAGTTGCAAGAAGCAAACAGTTTGACACGTTTATGAGAAGAAGCGGAAGGCCTCAGTAGAAATAAATAAAACCGGAGTGGATTTGGGGGATTTGCTCATGTGATCCCCCTGAGGAGCGGAAGAGCAGGTAAGACGGTGTTGCTCATGTGCAGTTGTTCAAAAAGGGATTTGGGGAACCTTCCAGAAAATTTGTCCACTCTTCCGTTAACATTAATACTGCCTGTAACATCTTCCAAAAAAGTCTAAACATGCGATTGTTTAGGATTTTTGAAATATCTTTGTTTTTTCTATCTATCTATCTATCTATCTATCTATCTATCTATCTATCTATCTATCTATCTATCTATCTATCTATCTATCTATCTATCTATCTATCTATCTATCTATCTGCAAATACATTTTGTGTTGACAGATGTGCTTCAGTAAATTGGCTTCTTTTCATTGTCTTGTTCATTTTCATCAGAGAACCCAGCTGCTCACTTGTGGGTTGTTAGTCTCTGAGATGAAGATGAAGGGGGACCTACACAGTCCTGCTTTGCCTTTTACTGTTAAACTGCAGCTCTATGAACAGGATGTTTGCAGATGCTCTGCATGTCTAAGCATATTGATAACAGATACTTTTTTGGGGCTTTAAAAACAGCCTTGTGCCATATGATGCAACACGCTCAAGTTATCAGCAAAATGTGAACTTGGGAAACATGCATCTTTGATTTGTAATTTCTTGGCAACACAGAATGTGCCAAAAGTTTCCTTGCTGCATCTGGCCTTCCCAGAATCTGAACTGTGATTTCCCAGATCACTATATAATCTAATGGTGGAACATCATTAACCAATCTGTAAAATAACACCACGGGCCTGATACAATGGGCTTGTGGGGCAAATGTTGTTAAACCTTGACATGTGTGACCTTAGAAAAAAATTTGCTCCTCTACTAATTGATTCATGAAGTCTGTTTTTCTGATGCTTTTCTCAGAAGCATTTTAAAACATATTTCAGCTATTGTCCTTGTGGTATTTTTTTTCAATTAGGTCGGATATCTTTCATTGACCAACAACAGTAAAATAATTAACCATGACAAATAGCTAACACGTCCAGAACATTTTATCTCTCTTCTACGGCTGTGTGGACATTATTCCTCTGCAACCTGGCTTTATCAGGCCATGGTGGCCTAACCAACATTGCTAATGTGATATGAATAACATGAGGTGGCATCTGGCTGAGCGACCAGCTAAGAGTGGAAGGGAAGGTGAGAAAGGTTGTTATGTAAAAAAAAAAAAACTTGCAGCGTCACCGCATGAGTCCAAATTTGGCATCGAGTTACTCAGGAACTGCTGATGCAGCCTCAGGAAACAGATGTCCTTGTGTGACAGCTGCAATTATTAATACTGCAGGTGAAACTTGCTTGTTTCATCAAAGCCTGAGGTATAAAACTTTCCTGCTGCAGCTTGGAATCTGACTGTGGCAGTCGTAGGTTCTCCCTAATAGATGTTCCAGGATATATCAAGGTGCAATCAAGCTGGTCCATGGATATGTAAAGATTATAATGATGAATATTTTCAAAGGCTAATGTCAACAGGATCAAATCTATATTTAGCCTATTATAAATAAAGTTCAGTAAAAGTTATAGTTGGTAAGCCTGTTCAGAAACATTTTTTGTTATATTGGGTAAAATGGTCCTTCCATCCTAAAAGTAGTCAATACATCACTTATTCAGAAAAAGGAGGTTAAAGAAAATTGATCTCTGTGAACGCTGCAGGCCTTTAAAAACTCTAACCAATCCCTATTGTTCGGTTTGAATGGCAGGGATTGGTCAGAGTTTTGGTCCTTCCATCATCCCCCTCTATCCCTCAAATTCCGGGGTTTCTCCTTATCTGTTGGTTGTCCCACATGCCAATCATTCTGAGGTGTTTGCATAATGCCAGTGTCTGCACACGTTCCTTGTTAGTTTTTCGCTTGTTGGCTGTGCATGCCCACTTCTAGTGTTTATGTATCTGGTTAGCTTCGCCGTTAGCCATTCTTTGTGGCTCCGCTGCACTCACTGAATTATTTAATAATTCTTTACTATCAGGAAGTCCACAAAATGCAGTTCAAAGTCTTCAGCTGATCCAAAATGCTGCAGCAGGAGTTTTGATGAAAATCAACAAGCGGGATCATATTTCTCCAATTTTAGCTTCCCTTCGTTGCCTTCCTGTTAAATCAAGAATAGAATTTAAAATTCTTCTTCTAACGTATAAAGCCCTTAATAATCAAGCTCCATCATATATCAGAGCTCTGATTACCCCGTATGTTCCTAACAGAGCACTTCGCTCTCAGACTGCAGGTCTGCTGGTGGTTCCTAGAGTCTCTAAAAGTAGAATGGGAGGCAGATCCTTTAGCTATCAGGCTCCTCTCCTGTGGAACCAACTCCCAGTTTTGGTCCGTGAGGCAGACACCCTCTCTACTTTTAAGACTAATCCTAAAACTTTCCTTTTTGACAAAGCTTATAGTTAGAGTGGCTCATGTTACCCTGAGCTACCTCTATAGTTATGCTGCTATAGGCTTAGGCTACTGGAGGACATCAGGGTCTAATTTGCTCACTCTACTGATTTCTACTGTTCTCCAGTTTTGCATTTGATTACGTTAAAATGACTGTTGTCATTTCAGCTTTTAACTTTTTGCTCTCTCTCTCTTTTTCTTCATAGTAGGTACACCTGGTCTGACGTTCTGTTAACTGTGACATCATCCAGGGAAGACAGATCACCCGTTATTACTATCTAATGTAGAACAGATTACTGGATCAATGTGTGCTTCTGTGCTTTTTTGTCTTTCTTGTTGTGTCTCTGTTCTGTCTTCTGTAACCCCAGTCGGTCGAGGCAGATGACCGTTCATACTGAGTCTGGTTCTGCTGGAGGTTTTCCTTCCTGTTAATGGGGAGTTTTTCTTCCCGCTGTCGCTTCATGCTTGCTCAGTATGAGGGATTGCAGCAAAGCCATGGACGATGCAGACGACTCTCCCTGTGGCTCTACGCTTCTCCAGGAGTGAATGCTGCTTGTCGGGACTTTGATGCAATAAACTGGCTCCCTTATATAGGAAATGTTATACCAATCTGTATAATATGATTGAATTTGACTTTGTAAAGTGCCTCGAGATGACATGTTTCATGAATTGGCGCTTTTTCAATAAAATTGAATTGAATTTAATTTAAACATGGCTGAGAGTTGCAAGAAGCAAACCACGTACAAGTTATGAGAAGAAGGGGAAGAAACAGAAGAAAGAAATAACACCAGAGTGGATTTGGGAATTTTTTTTCATGTGATCCCCCTAAGGCGCGGAAGAGCAATTAGGTAAGATGGTCTTGCACATGCACAGTTATTCAAAAAGGAACATTGGGAAACTTCTGGAAATATCACAGACTCTAACTTTAAGCCTTGCTAATAAATATATGTACCTAAAGTTCCTATCGAAAAGACTGGTTTGTCTAAAATGGCATTGAATGTTTGCGCAATACCCCAAATATTGTAATCCTTGGAAATTTGGAGTCTTTTAATTTAAAAAGAAAAAAAACTTCAACAAACAGCAGCACTGAATCACAAACAGAACCTAAATGTAGACATTACAGACTATTCACAAAGGAATTAGGAGGAGCTGAATGTGTGACACATTTTGCTGGGAAGCTGCCATATTCCTCACATGGAATTAGCAGCAGCCCTGGCAGCCCGCTGCACAATATACAATAATATGGTTTTAAAACAGGTCATTTGGCTATTTCTGTGTTTGTTTAGATTGCTAAATAACTACAAATAGAATATTTTATCACCAACCAAAGGTTTTATTGAAAGGTTTGATGGTACTGGTCATGTATATAATTACAATTTCAAGGCTTTGATGTTTGGTTCATAGCAGATGGCGTAATGTTATATTTGAGTTTATAACTTAAGATCAGAAAGTGAAATGTACAGTGATGTTCGTTGTAGAGGATACAATAGCGCTGGGATCCTTTATGATTTATTATTTTGAAAATGAATGAATATTCTAAAGACAGCTTGCTTTAACTGTCTGTAAGGTTGGAGAAGAAGAGTGGTAAGAAGGAATAAATACGCCAAAGTCTCCCCACAAATCAGAACCTTGTGTCTGGTGCCTCTGTTTCTCCACGGAACACAACCTGCATCCATTGTAAACACAACTCGGAGTCCCTGGGGTGTCTTCTGTAAGTGGCAGATGCACTCTAAGGGAAAACGGGGGTTACAGGTGGATGGAACAATGGATCGAGTTTGAGGGTTTCTAACCCCCATTTTGCAAAGTTAGAACTGCTCCTACAACACCTCACTGAGTAAATAACATCTATTTGTCATGGGGCAGTTTGGCCACATTTCAGTGAAGCATTATGCATGCATTTAGTACCATGTTTATGTAGATCTGTATAAATTACAGCCAAATAATTTTTTTGGACTCTCAAAGGCCAATGCCGTTTGAATTGTGCAGCTTGTGGAGAAAAAAAAATAGCATCTATTAAAAGCAAGGTCGTAATTTTGGCACAAATGAAGTAGCAGAAAAAAATATGTGACCTGCTGGATTTTAAAAAACGGGTCATCGATGTCACAGAAGGCAGAATATATTTGCCAATATTTTTTCTGATCAAGTAAATTGTCTCATTTATGTTAAAAAAAAATTAACTTGCACAGAGTTCCAACTTAATGATTGTGGAATAATTTTACAGATTCATAAGAAAATATTAATGCACATAATTCTCATAAGATATGTCTGTAAAGAGGGATTATATTGTCCTGTTTAGTGAGGGGAAGTCTAACATATAAAAGCAAAAAAGAAAAAAAAAGAAAATAACCTTTTGCTGTAATTTTTAACAGATTTTTTTTTACACAAATAAAATTGTATTCATGCCTTAATGAACCATCACAATATATACAAGCAAACATGTTTATCCATGCCTTTTCCCTTTAAGTTTTGAACTTGTGGTCTTGATTATGTGTTTCTTTTAATCTTATTTTATCTCTTGAACATTCTATTTCATTCTATTCAACAATAAGAAATACAGTTGAGGCTTTCTGGTTTATCATGTTTACCATGTGTTTTAGGGAACATAGAAGCTATAAATACATTGATTCAGTTGGCTTGGAGCCGTAATCTCATCCTTTGGGATTCTTCTTAACACTGTCAGGATGCAGCTTATTGGCTGCATGCTGAGCCTCTCTCCCTCTCTCTTGTTCCTGCGCAGCCTGATCAGTTTCACCTGGCAGGCTGCAATTAACCCACAACTGCTTCCACCTGTTCCCACCGCTTTATCAGACTCACCTCTTTCTGTTCCCGTCGCCGGTCCATAGCGTTCACTCCCGCTCAGTCCCTGCCAGTTTTTCTTGTCAGCTCCGTTCGTACCCGTCAGCCTGAAGACTCCGTTCACCTGGTCATGTTACAGTCAGCCCATAGACTTTCCGACAGTTTCGTTTCCTCCAGTATTCAGCTCAGACGTTCAGACCTCCACCGCTCGGCTCAGACGTTCAGACCTCCACCGCTCGGCTCGGACGTTCAGCCCTCCACTGCACGGCTCGGACGTCCTGTGCTCCACTACTCGGCTCTGAGGTTCTGCTCGCCTCTGCTCAGCTCTGATGCTCTGCTCGCCACTGCTCGGCTCTGACGTTCTGCTCGCCTCTACTCGGCTCTGATGATCAGCTCGGCTCTGCTCGGCTCTGATGCTCTGCTCGACTCCGATGCTCTGCTCGCCTCTGCTCGGCTCTGAGGATCTGCTCGCCACTGCTCGACTCTGACGTTCTGCCTCGCCTCTGCTCGGCTCTGATGCTCTGCTCGGCTCCGATGCTCTGCTCGCCTCTGCTCGGCTCTGACGTTCTGCTCGCCACTGCTCTGCTCGGCTCTGATGCTCTGCGCTCCACGGCTCTGCTCAGATGTCCTGCTCTCCAGTGCTCGGCTCCAGAGTTCCTCCCGGTCAGTCTCTCCACACTCCTCCTGCCAGCCAGCTTCTACACCCTTCACCTCCGTCCGTTGAAAGACTCTGGTCTCATCCTCCATCTTCCAAACTATTCAATAAAACTCACTCATAAGAACTGACTCTGTGTGTGCGTGCTGTGTCCGGGTTCATCCCAGAAAAATATATCATAACAAACACTAATTATTGTTTTAAGATGAAACTGGTGAAAATACACAGCAGCCTGGTCCTAAAACTTTGACCAAATGTTTGCCCTGCTAATACAGAAAACAAATGCCGGAAGCTTACTGGAAGACTACAAGGCAATTGTCATCATTAGTTTGAACATAGCAGCATGCCTGTATTTAAACATAGAACATCAACATTCATGAACGGCAGAAAATTACTTATTTATTTATCTATTTCATAACTATATACAGAAAAAATTCCATTAAACTAAAGAAGTGAAGATGCACTACAACACATTCCAGCTTCTCAACTAATTTCCATCTGTAGTCCCTGTCAGTAAAGAAGGAAAAAGAAAATAAGATGTTAGTACAGTAAAAATTTAAGTCATTTTATTGAAGATTATGTAGATGAAATACTATCCAATGTTCTCAGTTACAAAACACATAAATGAATTTCCTTGAACTGCAACATAACAACAGCAAGAACAAATTAAACATTTTAATAAAGTTATGCCTTTTGAACCCATTTTCTGTCATTCAGACAAACAGATGAAAAGCAACAGGACTGCAAATTCAGCAAGCATCAAAGTCTAGAGTTGCAGCAACAGTTAAAAATATGCTGCTTTTAGAAGTATTAATTCACTCTTCACATAATTGGATAGCAGACCACTGTGGCTGGTAATATTTTTTATGGGACTCTCATGTCAGGAGAGCACATTGGCTTTGGAGGCAGAGTGATGGTTGAACACAAAGTGACAGTGAATCTTGGAAATGGGACTCCTTAGAACATTATTTGCTATAAATTACTACAAGGACCTCTGCTCAAGGTCAGCTGTAAAAGTGGCAGGCTTCATCCAAAGCCCAGATTCATCGATCAGCCTCTCATTGTGCCTGTCCTGTCAGAGAGCAACTCAGAAGGCCCAGTGACCTGCTATGCTTTGATGTCCTTTTACATTTCAGCCAATAAAAGAAGGTGTCCGTCTCCAAGTAGATATGTCGAGGACTCCTCACTAGGGACAATTGCGTGGTAGGCACCATAAAAACTTAAAGATTGAAGTTAGAATTTGATTTGTTCCTGCATGACCTCGAGCAAAAGGTCTGGCAGGGTTTACTGATCCTTTATGGTCTCACTGTAGATCGCACAATGACTTTGTACACTTTTACTTGGAAGGTTATTTTGGACAAATTCAGAGATAATATCCTCTTTATTGTCTACCTACGATGTGTTCGAAGTGGAATATGGAGAAATGCTGCTGATACTCCCCTTCTGCAGATCAGATATTGTACTATTTTACATATTTGTTATATATTTGATATTACATTGATAGTCACTAACTAAACCAGTCTGCTGCAGATATTTAGGACATATTAAAAGATTCTGCAACATGATCATTCTGCAACTCCGAGATTTATATACTTCATAAAGCCTGGTGGTTGTCAAAGAAACACAACTATTGATGTCTTTTCATTGTTTGATGAAGTATAATGTGTATACAAATACCAATAAGGCAATTAGGCCTACAATAAAATAATTCAGCCATATATAATAAAGTGCTCAATATGGTGCCTTAATAATAGAAAGAGAGTGTTAGAGAGAGAGAGAGATGCAGACAGGCAAACAAAGAAAATAAAGAAAGCAGGGATCAGCAAACTTATAGGTTGAAGAAATTTGAGTTAAAGAGAAGGATAATAGCTTATTATTATTATTATTATTATTATTAATAATAATAATAATAATAATAATAATAATAATAATAATAAATTCTCAATTTCTTCTGTTTCTGCTTGCTCTTTAGTGCTTTATTGCATCATTTTATCTTTTAGCAGACCCGACTACAGAGTGTCATGATTTGTCTTTAGATGAACACGGACAGAGCACGCACACACAGAGCTGGTTTAAGAGAGTTTATTGGAACCGTGGATGGTGATGACATGAGGAACCAGAGTCAGTTACCAGACAGGAATGTAAGATGCAGGAGCTGGCTGGCAGGTACAGAACGGAGTTGATAGTCCATGAAACGGAGGAGCTGCGCTGCTGCAGGATCGGGAGAGAGGACCAGAGACCAGGAACACAGGAACGGAAACCAGCAGCGCAGCAAACAGAAACTTAACTAACCAGACGGAAACCAGGACGGGAGCAGACAGGCATGGTGTTGGAGTAACTGAACATTACGAGCCGGCAACAAAGAACAAACAGAGGTGAGCTTATTAAAGGAGTGTGAACAGGTGGAACCAGTCAAGTAATGAGGAGGCAGGAAATGCCTTCAGGCTGCATCCTGACACAGAGGAAGCCTTATTTTGGGGGGACCCAGTTAATAGTCTATCTAAATATATAAATAAACATTGATGTAACTTTTTAAATGAAATAACTATGATTTCTTTGTAAATACAAAATAAAGAATTTGTCATGATTTGTCTTTGGATGAACTCGGACACAGCACGCACACACAGAGCTAATATTGAGAGTTTATTGTAACAGAGGATGATGGACGATGATATGAACCAGAGTCAGTTACCGGACGGAGTTGTAGGGTGCAGGAGCTGGCCGACAGGAACAGGGCGTAGATGACAACCAGAGACACGAAGGAGCTGAGCTGCTGCAGAACCAGGAGTGAGGCCAGAGACGAAGAAGACGGGAACGGAGGTACAGAGTCCAGCAGCGCAGCAAACAGGAACTCAACAGAACAGACGGGAACCAAGACGAGAGGACAGGAACAGACAGTCGTGGTGTTGATTGACTGATTACGAGCCGGCGACAAGGAACAGACTGAGGTGAGTTTATGTAGGGTGTGAACAGGTGGAACCAGTCATTAGATGAATGCAGCCTGACAGGTGCTTCCAATCAGAGCTGCACAGAGAAAGAAGGAGGCAGGAACTGCTAAGAGTGCAGCCTTCAGGCTGCATCCTGACATTACCCCCAACCCCCCCACTCCTTAAGGTCGGCTCCCAGACGACCCATAATCCCCTACCCTGGGTGGGTGGAAGGGCTCTCTGGATGTTGGGCAAGAGTCAACACAAAAACAGAACACACAGGGGAAGAGTTTGGAAAATGGGAGTACTTGCCTCTTTCGCTGGGTGGTAGAATAAATATCATTAAAGGAGAAGTTCGGTCAAAATCAGAATTCAAACTGCTGAAAGTACTTTAAAAATAAAATAATTACATACTTTTCAATAAATAATAAGTTTTTTAAATTAAGAGTAATTTTCATTTGAATGTTCTTTAGTGGAGGCATCCATCTTGGTGAAGAACAGTACTGCCACCTACCAGTTTGTGATGTCACTGTGGGGGATCGGCTGTAGAGCAAGTCCTAATGCCCTATCTGTCCCCTTGCAAATAAATACACGTTTTCATGCCAAAATATTTTTTTTTTACCTCTTAAACAAAGATAGACATAGTATTAAGTATTTAAATTTAAAGTAATGCTAATATTACATTTTAGAGACATTAAAAGACAACAAATAAGCATTAAAGTACGGTTTATAGGTTGGGTTCTGCAATGTTATCAGGGAGTAAAAACTCGTTTTTAGAACCAATCTACTTTCAGCAGTTATCATCAGTTATTGCAACCGTAAACTGCAGAAAATATGGGCAGAGCGGCTCCTTCTGCCTTTACTCTGCTCCTATGTCTGTCACGAAACGGAGCAGAGGACCCAGAATTCAGCCAGACCAGCAGAGGTTCAGATCAGGTTCTTTATTAACAAAAAGCAAAACAGGGAAAAAAGCCAAAAAGACCGTCAAACAAAAAGACGGCACAAAAATAAACAGAGTAACGGGGCAGGCACGGCAGGAACAGGATGGCTCAGGTTTCTGGAGACAAGGGGGTCAAAAATCCAAAAGCAAACCATAACAGAAAGTTGCAAGAGGAAAACTCACCCATACTCAACAAGACGACCTGGCCCTGATGTCTGGTCTTAACTGTTTATATGGAGGTGGAAGCAGGTGAAACCGGTCAGAGATGATTGCAACAGGGGTGGAGTAAGGCAGGTGTGTAGAGTGGGTAATTAGACCAGACATCAGTGCTGAGGCTCAAAACAAGAACAGACAAATCTAAAAAGCTGACAAGACAAGAGGACAGAAACAAACTACACACACAACTTACAAAGAAACAAAATCACTCTAAAGAAAAAACCTAAAACAGATGACAAAACCAGATAACCTAACAGTAAATAAAAACCCAGACAGGACAAAAACTCAAAGCAAGCAGAGAACCTAAAGCAGGAGAGTAAAATGACTCAAAAATAAAACCTGAACAGAAACCAGAATATTACAATGTCAGGATGAGCTCCAGTGCATTATGAGGTGGAGGGATATTTCAGCGTAACTTAGTTTAGAGCCCAAACAAGCGACTTCACTTTCAGAAACAAGCCCAAAAAACGGCAACCCGCAACTCATGAAATTTACAAGTGACTTTAGAAAAAATAAGACCAAAGTCGCTTAAAACAAGTAGGCTTTGCAACAGTGAGCATTCTTTCCTAGTGTGTCATATCACTCCACCCCTCTGGTCGGGTAAACAAATGTTCCCGCAAATCCTACATTATAAAAAAGAAAAACCTACCAGAAAATCTCACTCTCATGTCATCTTCAAGACATTCTTCTTCGAAATGTTGGCTACAGATGACGTTTTTTTTCTCTGGCCATAAGTTCGATGGCAAATCCTCCCTCTTCAAGTTGGCAATCCAACGACGAACCCGTGGTGGATCATCAATCGGAAAGGCGAAATAAATAATGTTTTTTTAACTTTTACCCGTTGTATTGCAATATCCAACTGCCATGCATGTGGGCATTGTTGCTTCCACAATAGCTCTCGCAAGTTTCAATGTCAATGAAATCTTCTCGAAATCCCAAATAACTGTTGCTGATCGCAGCTGTGTACAACAGTTCCTATTGAATTAGCTTGTAAAGCGCAGTGCCTCACCGCACAGAAATGTCACAGGATGTGACATTATGGGCAATAATGGCTGCCCCCAGACTCAGTGATTGAGACAACAATTTATTCTTTTATTTTTTTTACTGATTAACGCTAAATTCATTAAATCACCACAAACGTATTAGTTTTAGGTATAGGTAATGATCCACTGATTTTTCCTTGTTGACCGGACTTCTCCTTTAAGATGAGCATATTTCCTAAATTTTTATATCTTTTTCAGTGTCTTCCATATTTGACCTGGCTGTGGTCACCCCATGTTCTTTTGCTGAATGATGTGGTGTTTCTAATGTATACTTCTGTAGTAATAAAAAGACTCTTGAAACCGAAACTATGTTTTACCATGTTTAATCTTAATTAAGAGGCAGAGGGATGTGTACAGCTTCAGTACTGGACTCTCATACACAACAACACGAAGGGCAGATTTCCTGATGCCAGAGAGAGCCCCGTTCCTCACACAGACATTAAGTAGGACCCATTGTGTACACCCAAACAGGAGCGTGCTCAGTATATCAGTTTTCCGTTCATCACATTGGTGGAGAAGATCATACTATAATGTAGACGTGTCCTAGCTGACACGTCTTCCCTTAATCAGTCATACTGTCCAATCTAAGTATGTCAGGCTCTGTGCCTCCAGAGTCTGTTATCTATCTGTAATTTACATGGTAACTGACTTTCTCAGTCCAGTGTCTGTAATCTCATAATCCCTAATAAAGTTTTTTTTTTAACCATCTAAATAGTCTAATTTCTTCCTTCATCTGGAACACAAAGCCACCTAGGCTGAAACAGAGTGCCTTACAACAACCATTGCATGCAGCAGGCTTAGCACTCCCACATTTTTTGTTGTATTACCGGGCCTCAAATGTAAGGGCATTATTACATTGGGCCATTACATTGCGAGGGCCATAGTTTATTATCATGGGTAACACTGGTAAAGTTATCAGTGAAGTGATCGTCCCTGCTGTCTTTGTTGTGTGCCAGATTACCTCTGGCAGGACCTATTTCCAGCTTCACCTCAAACCCTCTTGTTATGAAGGCATTTCAAATAGACTGAACTTTCCCTTATCGCACCACCACATAGACACTGGATGTTTTCTCCATCATTAATGGATGAGGCTTTCAACAAATGAAGAAAACTTGGAATAACAACAATGAAGGATCTTTTTGTCTGACAGTATCTTTAGTTAATTTGAACAGTTGGTGACTAAGTTCAAGATCCCTCAGTGGCGTTTCTTCAGGTATCTACAACTTAGAAACTTTGTTGCTTCTAATACTGATTGTTTTCTGTCCTGTCCATCTCCATCTCTATCAGAAGATGTTTTTAAAGTAGATGCCAAACGGCTTAGAAGTGATGTTTATGAGCTATTAAGTAATTATAAGATGGCCACATTGCAATCACCTAGGGAACAATGGGCCAACAGATTGCAGATGACACTTGGCATAGGATAATCAATAGATTTTTTTTCATCATACATCTGCCTTAAACATGTGGTGATTCAGTTCAAAGTGATTCACCGTCTCGGTTGGTCTAAAACTAGATTAAGCAAACTCAAGGAAGGGTTTAAACCCACATGTGATTGGTGTAAACAAGAGCCTACGTCTCTACTTCACATGCCTAGAGGTGACATGTATCATGAATTGGCACTATATACTGTAAATAGAATTTTATTGAAATTAATTGAATGTAAGGTTTTGGACTTGCCCCAGATTGGGCTGCTTTTGGAATGGTATATTTGAAATCATGTCCAAAATATATGGTGTCCCAATATCACCCTGGCCATTTATGGATGTTTTTGGGGTGACACTTCATGATGGTACCTTTTCTAAAACACATTCTAATTTACTTGCTTTCTGCACTCTTTTGGCCCGTTATTGTAGCTTTAGCAAACATGCCCCTCTGGAAACAGATAGTGAGCGTCTGACCTTTTACCTAATTCCCTTTGTGTTGCATGGTTAGCAGCTGATTGTATAAACGTGGACGCTGTGTTCACAGTTTGCTGAACTGCAACTGAATGTGACCCATCACAGATGTGTGGAGTTGCAAAAGCCCCATTCAGCTCCCTGCAGCATTTCTGAAAAATGTAATCCTTTGCTATCTCTTCCAGCACAGTTACATTTGCCCCGACAGACTGTCAGACTGCAGTGACATGTGTATTCATCCACACGGGGGCCGGGGACATGTGATAGCACCAGGCTTTCTCTGCTCATTCCCTGAGCGATAATTTCTACCGCGCGAGCCGTCAGTCAGCCTGCCCTGGTGCCAGCTTTCGGATGGACGGCACCTCCTTCGTAGTGAATAAACACAACCCATTCTCCATCTTTTTGCTGTTTCCACGCTCTTCTAACTGACTAGTCCTGTGGGAGCACAGCAATCAACAATAATGTCTGTGTGCCAGAGATACGCATGCTGAGAGATTTTCCATAATCATCCTGTGGTTCAGCCTCTCAGTATGCTGTGTCAGGCTTCCACACTGATTCATGCTAATGATGTTGGCAGATGTGATTTGGAGGCAACATAGAAGCAACTAGTCAAATCTGGGGTATGTTATGTGTTATTTCCCATTTCTTTATTTACATTCTGTTCTCTGGGGTCTTGTTTGCTGATGTAGCTCAAAGTTTGAGATTTGGAAAGAGGAGTGGAGAAAGGCGGTGCATTCACACACCACTATGCAAGGACAGCAATTATTAGAATGCACTCAGTAATCAATACCTCTCTAATCTACTTAGTGGCTGATAAAACTGGCAGACTGATTCAAAGGGAAATGTGTTAATTATGTGTTTGTTCTTCTACTTACTGTACAAATGAAGATATTATTTTATTTATTTTGAGTGGCTACCAACTCAAGCAACCCTTAGGAAAGGAATCGGGGTCCAAGGATCACTTATAATTGTAACGCTAGATGATGAATAATCTATTATTATAGAATATATTATTATAGGGCGACGGTGGCACAGAGGTTAGGGGGTTCGTCTTGCAATTGGCGGGTTGCCGTTTTGATCCCCTGCTCTGACTGTCTCTGTTGTTGTATCCTTGGGCAAGACACTTCACCCGCATTGCCTGCTGGCGGTGGTCAGAGGGGCCGGTGGTGCCGTTGTATGGCAGCCTCGCCTCTGTCTGTCTGCCCCAGGGCAGCTGTAGCTACTAACATAGCTCACCACCGTCAGGGTGTGAATGTGTGCGTGAATGGGTAAATGACTAAAACTGTAGTGTAAGGCGCTTTGGAGGTCGTCAAGACTAGTTAAAAAAAAGTGCTATACAAGTACAAGCCATTTACCATTTATTAATATATGTGGTGAATGTGGACATTTGTTGTCAGGAAGGCAGTGGCAGAAAGAGAGTTGTGTTGCTGATTATTTACATGAGAGGACAAAAACATTTTTGGGACTTGACCTTATCATGGCTGCACTGTATATTAATAAGCTTGAATACATTAATCCCAAGAAATGTGATTCAACATAACTAGTAGTTTCTCAATCAAAGAAAAATCTAATTATTCCCACCCAACAACAACGGTTACGTCTCAGGATAATGTCTAAAAAAATTAATTAATTCCATCTTTCAACACACTTGATACACTTGGTACAGAGGGCAGTAGATTTTGGGAAGTGCAGATATTTCAAACTCTGCTGAGATCCTGTCAAGGTTCATTAGAAATATTTTTTTTTTATTTTGAGAAGTGATATGACAGGTTAAAAACAAAAGGGTCATTTGGTCTGCAAGATTCTTTATTATGCCAACTGTTACTATTCAGTAAAACAACAAAATAACCAAGTTGTATCATACATATTTAAACAAATCAAATTAAAACAGGTTGACCTCAAGTATAGAAGTGTAATTTGTAGCTGTGGACGGTGTTAAAGATTTGCTATTTCAAACCCAACTAGGTTCTTTGCTTCAAGCCATCTATCTATCTATCTATCTATCTATCTATCTATCTATCTATCTATCTATCTATCTATCTATCTATCTATCTATCTATCTATCTATCTATCTATCTATCTATCTATCTATCTATCTATCTATCTATCTATCTATCTATCTATCTATCTATCTATTGACTATACCCAGGGTGTTGCTACCTTTCTCCAGCAGTAATTGGGCAATACATTAATGATCTAGTTTTGAGCCTTTTGCCTCTTATAACATGACTGTTCTGATCAAACCAAAATTAACAGACTTTGAATAAATAACTGTGTCCTAAATAAAGTGTCCTAAATGGATGTATGGATAAACATATGTTCTGTTAAAAGAAATTAACAAACTCTGTTATATAGTACTTGGCCTTCTGCTAGTCTGGTTTGCAATCACAGCATGCTTCCTTTCATAGAATGTGCATAGAGCTTTGTAATGCGAAAGCCTAGATCTTTGATTTCATGTTTCTGAATTTTTTTTAGCAGTTTATTGCACATCTCTGGAGACTCAAAAGGTGTTCCACATTTTAATATAAAATTATTTTAAACTGAATGTATGAATGAAGGGCATGATAAAAGTTTGCTCTCGGGAGTTACGGTTATGTTAACCAATTTCTAGTGAATGGCAAATTAAAAAGCTGCTGTGACATGTGTTGATCTGTTGATGGGGGGAGGACATGTTTAAAGCAGGGCCTGGAAGTGACTGAGGTTAATGTAAATGCATTAGCAAAGCAGTCAATAAAATGTGAAATTAGTAGTTGATTTTTATTTTCAGATACATGTACAGTCTGCAGTGTAGCTATGGACAAATGGCACTGATTGTTCTTTTTGGAGCAATCTCATCAAATTTCACACACTCAGCTAGTAACTGCTAAATTAAAGTAATATCAAGCCTACAGCGTGGGTTGTTCAAATAGGCTAATTTGTCCTTCACAATCCACCACATTGGCTCCATAAACATTGGGATTTGTCTTTCCATGTTTTTATAGTCTAATGTCAAAGGCTATTCGCTGTTTGGGCCAATTTATACCCATGTTTACCCAGAAAAAGGTAACAATCTGTTTCTGCTCCAGCATCAGGTTTTGGGCCCACACATCCGAATAGCATGTTTTCAAAGCGGTGTGGGCTCAAGTTATGTTTTTTCAGAGAGTTTGAATTTTCTGTCACTTTAGGAATCCAAACCCAAGCACTTTTTTCTTACTTTCAAGAAAGAAAAAGTAATTTTCAATGTAAATATCTGCTCTTGAAGAAAAGCCTAAAGAGTAGACACTCTTTACCTACAACTGAAAGAATAAACTGGATGACGGTTAGAGACAGCGGCAATCCTGGGTCCTCTCCAACCAGCCATGTTCTTTTCCAGGACCTTGTTGAAAGCTTTTTAAAGGGACTGCGAGTGTTCATTAGAGATAAGGGAGTTTTCCTGCCCATGTAATTGCCCAGCTCCCGTGGGACACTGGATGTGCCACTAAACTGTTTCCTCTGTGACAGCATTCTGTTAGGTTCCAGCAGCGGCTCCCCTTCCCAAACATTTAGACCCAGTTAGGCTCATCAAAACAAAGAAGCATTTTGAGTTTAAAATATGTCTCCTGAAACTAGAAGACAAATGAATGGAGTTAGAAACTTCTTCACTATGTCTATAGTAGCTTTTAAAGCATGTCTGATCTCTTATTAAGTTTCTCCAAATCAACTCACTGGTATCAATCCCATACAATAGCTCTTCTTTTTTTCTCCAGTCAGGGCATACAATAGGAAAAGAATCTAGGAATCCCTGTACGAAGATCATAAATATATCATGCATACTTTCCACTAAAATGTTTTATCAAAATGCATATAACTGCAGATGTTTTCCTTGAATGTTGATTTTTATGTACAGGAAATATCATGCAAGTTGGTGAAGTAGAACATGCATCCTTAGCAACCACCATAGCGGCGGTAGAAAACGTAACCGCGTCATGTCTCTCTGAGAAGGTATAGAAATCTTTGGGGAAACTAAAAAATGAAAGAATGTCTCCTTTCCTCAAACGGAGATTATAAAAATAGTATGCATACTTCTTGCTAGAAATGTCATCAAAATGCACATAAACACAAATGTTTTCTTAAAATGTTGAGTTTTCCACATAAAGTATGTGAAATGGCAGCCATGTTCTTTTATTGCTGGGGGAAGCTTGATAGTCACGACCTGGTCGCAAGCCAATGTAAATGAAATAGGCCAAATAAAACGTAGGAGCCAAATAGCGATAATACCATATTTCCCCCTGTGGTCCAACATAGCTATTACATGTTTTTCAGCAAGACTGGGTGGTCTCTGTCAAAGAAGCTTACGGTGACTCTGCAGCACTGCATGTGTCTGGGGACAAATGTTGGCTGACTAGAAGAGACTACTTCATAATAAAGCAACATTGGACTGGGGTGACAACAAACCAATATTTAAAACAGGGACCTGAAGTCAACAGAATGAACATACTCACAACATGGGGAGCTTCAGAATCCAAAGTGGTCATAATATAGGTCAGTACCTTGAAGTGCAAGGTATAGAGAGATTGCCTAATGCACTGCTACACATTCAGTTGTAAGAGACACATAAATATGACAACAGCACAAGAAAACACACTGAAACTGGTGGAGAACGTATTTCCTTCTAACTTGATTGAAGCTGTATTTTTTACATATTTGTTAAAACTGTCATTATGTCCTGACCAGTGGTGGGCACAACAAAACCAAAAAGTTAGCTTCACAAACTCATATTCTATAAATGAAAATATTCACTATTTCACTACCATTAAACTGATGATAAGGAAATTTGAGGAAGCTAACGTCACCTCCTAACTGATAACCAATGGCTGTCATTCAGTCTTGAGACAGGGGACTGTGGCACGCACAGACAGATAATGCAGCACAGCATCTTTGAGAAGATTGCTGTTTTAGTTCAGGATAGACTTTTAAACTTTTACACGCCGGTGGAAGAAATTCTTTGAAAAGAATATTCTATCCATTTGTGCCCAGGTAACAGCATCTTGTGAGTTTGGGCATCCAGTGTTCCCAGTTCATGCAAGAGAAAAAGCAACTTGTCATGAACAGAATATGCAGGACCCAGTATTCAGTCGAAGACGATGCAGGATACTTGGTGGACGGAGTCGACGGTGCCGAATACCCTCAACACTGATCCTGCAGAGGATCGGGAGTTTGGTGTCTGACGGCGCCTGGCTACAGGCCTCTGTTGCACCTAAACACTAATGACAAGGCAATGACAGCCAATGAAGCCACTCTGAAGATTGGATGTCAAACAGAAGATGTGGAGGTAGGAGCTTCTGAAGTGACATGGACATCACAAAGTCACCGTGGGGCCCTGGGAACTTGACCTCTCGACGAGGCCCCTGAAGCTTGGCATCTTGACGAGGCCCCCGATGCTTGGCATTTTGATGAGGCCCCTGTCACCTGTGCCTCGTATCCGTGAATTTTGGAAACTCAGTTTTTGAACTAACCTGTCTCCTGTCTCCTTCAGTTTTATCGTGTTTTGGATTTACTTACCTGTGTTGGCTCCGTGCTCTGAGGACCAGTCATCCGAATCCCTGCCGCTCAGATTTTGCTCTGGCACTTCCCCTCATACCCCCTTGGTGGTACCAAGCCGTGCGTGAGACCCCTTCCCTGGATTCACCAGGTTCATCAAAGTCACACTCCGGTTCTTCCAGCTGCTCCTCCTGCCTTCCATCCGCATTGGTGCTGTCCGGGCCCCCCGCCTGCATTACTTCTGTCAACCCTCCTGTCACTCAGCCACAACCTTCCATCAGAGAGTTACAATCTCAGAGTTCTTTCGTCACTCATTCCCCCTGGAAAGGTCTCCCCTTCCGAACAGTAAGCGGCGCCGCTTCTGGAAAGTTTCCTCTGGTTCGATCCTCCGTAACATATCCTCTTTCTTCCCACAGTCGTTCCAGCTCTGACGTTCAGACCTCGCCTGTTGCACACAGCGTGTGCTTCTCCCCTCTGTTGAGCCTTTAATAAACATCTTAACTGTTCTTGCTGCCGTCTGTGTCTGCATGTCAGCCAAACACTTAAAAACCATGACAGATATAGTACAATGCCAATGTTTGCCCTTGTGATATAAAAACACATTTTGTTGCTCATGCCTGAAGCTTATTGGAAGACATATTGTTATGGTCATCCTAAGTTTTGGAATTGGGACAAAATGTTCCAATTCAGCCAAATAAACCACAAAAGCTTAGAGCAGATCATTCAGCAGCTAAGTTCCTCCTCCTGCTGTCTTGATGTTCTACCCACAGTTTTCTTTAAGAACATTTTACCTGTCATAGCGTCTGATTTGACTCAGATAATAAACACGTCCCTTCTGTCAGGTGTTTTCCCCCAGTCCCTAAAAACAGCAATTATCAAACCACTGCTGAAAAAGAACAATTTAGACAAACTTCTACTCCAGAACTACAGGCCCACCTGAAACCTCCCCTTTATCAGTAAGATTATTGAACAAGCTGTGTTTCAACAATTAAACATCTTCTTAACAACGACCAGCCGCAACATGAGCAGCGCTGTTTAGGGGCGCTGCGCGATCGAAAGAGAGACTGTGTCGCTCAGTTTAAGGTTGTAAAAACTTTCGGCCCGAATTCAATTGTCCCTCTACTGACGTACACGACGTGAAGCGAGGAAAGAGTTGGAGAGACATTTGTCAATGACATTGACATTTGTCATTGGTTTGCAATTCACTCGTTTGTTGCCTCCGATTCCCTGGTTTCAGCCAACGGAGCATATTTGCGAGAATGAATTAAGTAGAGGGCACAAGCTGCTTCTTCTATGCACTGTGCTTCAATGCGTAGAAGATAAATTCATCTTAAAATGAAGGGTAGAACAAGACTTTTTAAAATAAAAAGATTTTCATGTCAACACATTTTATTTATCTATTAAATTTTCTGTTTTGATTTTAGTTACCAAAAAGGAAATGTTTATTTACACGTCTTTATGGTGTGGGGAAAAAACACTGTCAAACCGCCATTACAGATTTCAGCTCGCGCACCCCCTAGTGGCAGGGGGTGCTCGCACCTCCAGGGGTGCGCGCACCACAGTTTGGGAATCCCTGATCTAGGGCAACCAGCAGCTGGTGTCTGGCTCCTCTGGTGTTTTTACCTATGCCTTTCTGGGCCTCTGTCATGTGTTGATCAATGTGCTCATTTAACTTACCGGCTATGATGCCTGACAGGAGCTTCCATGTTGTGGAGGGACAGGTTGTTGGCCAGTGGTTGGTAGGGGTCCCTCTCCCCTTCTGGGGTTATTTCATTATCAGGACACTTCTGCCCTCTGTCAGGCGTTCAGGGTGGGTCCCATTTGTCGTCAGTTGGTTCATTTGTCAGCTTCTTCCGCCAGTAGGTGTGGACCATATCTGGGCCTGGTACTGTCCAGTTATTCATACCTTAGAGTCTTTGTTGGATGCCATTGTGATGTTCACTGGACTTTGTTTAGAGATATTATTGTGGTCTGCACATTGTTATATACCTCTCCAGTATTGCTCAGTCTCTTGCCTTGGCGGGTTGACTCGTGTGTTATTTCCCTGTCATCGGGAGTACACTGTAGCTTGTTCAGTGGCGAACAGCCTCTTTATCCTTCTGGCTTCTGTCTCCTTAGTGTATCTCTTTAATCGGGCAGCTAAGTCTTTGTTTGGTGGCTTCCAGGGCCTCAGGTAGGGGCATCTGTTTGTATCTATAGGGGATTCCATTTCTGGATGCACCCTTCTGGAGTTCTGACAGTTGGCTTACTTCTTTCCAAGTTGCCTTGAATTTGGCTTCCAAACTTCTCTTCCATGGTGGACATTGTCCATTATCCCCGCTCTTAATGGACGCTGTCCACCAATATATATAAAAACAGTAGAAATATGTTAGGAGGGGATTTGTTTTTACAGCACTGTATCTGATGTGACTGCTATCACTTTAGTACAAAAATCTAAAGTTTGGAGGTTTGCTCAGTGTCACCGCTGAATCGTGTGGGACTTTGAAAAGATCCCTCTCTGTTCATAACTAGACCCGCCCAGCAGTTTAGTGCATCTCACACTGCAGAGCATTTAAACTACCAATCACAATGATGCTGAACAGATGGGAAATCAACAAAGAGCCCAATTCCACATCATTGCAATGTAATCCTGCAAAATCATAACCAAACCAATGGATGATGTAGGGATTCCAAGCAGCAGCCCCTCTCACACCTCAGCATCACAGAGTCAGTTATGATCCACTGGTTTTCCTCAAAGAAAACCAGTGGATCATTTTGAGCTCCTTTAAACCTCTGTAGAGCTGTGAAGGATTCTGTGGTTTAACTGGAATTGATGTTAACAAATTTATTGTACTTATGGTATGTAGTGTGGAGGTATGTCAGTTTGAGACCCAGTCTAGGCGACTTGTAACACTGACAGTTTTTAATGGCATACATCACAGCTATGTTTACATCTATCCTCAGCTGAATGACAGTCAGTAGCACCACCTTTTCTGACTTTACTAAAATAAACAACTGTTACACAGAAACCATATAAAGAATTAAGCTTTTACATTTGGCCCCATTTACCTTATGAAACCAAAAATTGATAATTAAAAAAAAGCCCCAGCATTTATGGAGTCAGCCAGGCAAAGAGGAATCATAACACAATTTGATCTGTGCCTTCCAGCTCATCTGTCTGATGAAAGCACACCTCAGTAGTCTCCTCAGTGATGTCCAACACACATCAAACACTGCTGATGCTGAGTATCTTCACCCTTTAATGTTTGATCTGCCTTGGTCTGAACACTAGCAGTTGCTGCGTCATATCCTGAGAAAAACAGAGTAAACATGAGACATAAAGAACTTGAGCTGTCAGCAGGGCAGTTATTTTTCTGCTCCCTGCTCACTCCCAGATGAGGTGATATGACAGTAAGTTTAATAAAGCATGAAGAACTCATTAATAGGTAATGGCTGGCTGTGTTGACAAATAATGTGAGGAGCAGCTGGAGTCTCAGAGTAAATCACATCAGCACAGGCAACTGAACATCCAGTCAGTGAAACCAAGCAGGGAGCTACTCCAGCAGCTGAGGCTCAGCCTGTATGCTGCATGCAGAGAAAAACTCACGGAATCCTCCTGAGAGTTGGAAGGCAGACAGCTCTGTTTCACGTCCTGCTGTCACAACAAAAACGATGAAAATGTAATGCCACAATGCTCCATATCGCTGAATAAACAGTTAAAATGTGTTGCTTCCTGTTGTTCACCAGGAGTCATGGAAAAAGAAAACTAAATAGAATTTATGGGGATTTGGGTTATACAAATTTTTTTATTATTTCTTGTGTATTTTTTATGACACTAGTGGCCCTTTTTTATCGAAAGTAGGCTGACAAGAAGGGGGACTGAGAGAGGGGGAAGACATGCGTCAAAGGATCGTAGGCCAGAGTCAGACCTGGGTCAGCAGCGTTGATGGGCCGTGCGGCACATGATTTTGATTAAACAAACAATATCCAGAGTGAAAATTGTGTGTGCAAAAGGTCCACAATGGCTGTTTCTGTAAATTTCAAGAGAAATGAAGGAGCCAAACGCCCATCAGTCTAGGAAGGGTTGTACAAAACTTTCAAAACTATATAAAGTCCATCATTTTACAGTGAGAAGCATTATTTACAAGCAGGAAAAAAACTACTTGTGGCACAGTGTATAGAATCAAAGCCCTGTAGGTAATGTGAAAGTCAGGAAACAGTATTAATTTAACTGGTTGTTTATCACATGTGTGTATCCGGAAGAGGATTAGGGCCACTCAAAAAAAAAAAAAAAGTCTACTCAATTCTGACTTTTTTCTCAGAATTCTGAGAAAAAAGTCAGAATTCTGAGAAAAAAGTCAGAATTGAGTAGACTTTTTTTTTTTTTTTGAGTGGCCCTAATCCTCTTCCGTATGTGTAAGCTAGTTAGGCAGATACATTTTTCATAAAATGCATAAGCTTGTGTTTAACACATCCACAGGAGGTCAACTGACAAAAATAACCCTGAATGTTTTAGCATACAGCTATAAAATAAAAACTCGTAAAACGAAAGGACCCAAGAAATGCTGGTATAAGGTCATGATGTATTGACATGAGCGAGGACCTCCCTTCAGATCCAAAGATATGTGTCTTTAAAATATCCCATAGTTCAGAGAACTATAAATGAGTGTTTGGCTGTTTTACATCAGTTCATCAACCCTTAGACAACATAGTTTTATTTACTGCTGAGGGTTTAAAAATGCCTGTAATAAACTGTCCCTCATTACTCAAGCCCTGGTTTTCATCCCATTGTTCTGTGCCACATATAGTAGCTGTGCACTTTATGTGCAGCCCTGTCACACATTCACAGATTGATTTCTAATCCCTCTTCTTGCCTGGAGCACATCCTGCAGAAAGGGCTGACATGACGGATGATGGAGAACTCAAGTTCCTGCGCGGCATCCTGCTCTTATTCATGAAACAAGCATGTTGTTTACATTTGATTATTATAACAAAAGCATATAAAGAGTGCAGGCTTCTCAGGGTTGGAGCGCTTTTGTTGCCTCATAGCATACATTTTATTAAATATATTATCTGGCTGGAAGTTTTAACAATATAAAATGCCTTGAAAAAGTATTCCTTCCTTTTCTACATTTTGTCACATCAGAGTATTAAACATCAATGTGTTTCATTAGCATTGTCTTTGATAGACCCAATATAAAGTAGGCATGATTGTGAAGAGGATGACAAATGGGACACAGTTTTCAGTTTAAAGTGTACTCTGTCATGACTCACCTTTATGCTGCTGCAGCAAACAATATTACCTCACTTAATAGGCCCAGATGTGTGTAATTTAATATCAGTATAAAGCCAGCTGTTCTGTGATGGTCTCAGAGGTTTGTTTGGGAACATTAATGAAGGGATAGGTCAGAGAAGTTGTGCTGAGCTGCTGCATCTCTGCTGTAAATCACGGGAGTGGCAGCATTATGCTGTGGTATTGGTTCAGGAGAAACAGGCAAGATGGTCACAGGTGACGGGAAGATGGATGGATCTAAATGCTAGGCAGTTCCTGAGACTAGGTGGAGGTTCACCTTCCATTAGAACAATGGCCCAGTTAAAGCCCGAACTCTTTGGCAACACTTCAGACACCATCCAGCCTGACTGAGCTTCAGCTACATATGATCCAAAGAAGATTAAGAAAAAGCCTTCTAGCTCTAATTGCAGATAAAGATAATTTGTAAGCGACAGTTATTTGTCCAGCTTTGTAAACACACTATAGGTTCTGGATGACAATGTTTAATTGACAGCATTAACCCCCCACTTGGGGGGGGGGGGGGGGGGTAGAATAGGGAAGAAGCTATAGACACTCACCATGCAATAATTTATACACACACATACCTGGACACTCATCTTCACCTTCACCTCTACAGTGCAATATTTTAATTTAACTGCATACCTGGCCAATTATCTACTGTCAAATAACACAACATCATATACAATTTTTACCTGTATTTTCAATATTTAGCTCAGAGTTTATTGTTTTTTTATCTTATTTTTATACCTGCTTATAAATAGTTGTTGTTGCTGTTTGCTTCCTTTCTCTAGAAGCTGCTTGAGATCAATTTCCCTGAGGGAGTCATCCCAAACGGTTGAAGAAAGTAAAGTCTTAGTCTAAACAGCTTTCTGACACCAAAGATATGTGAGAATTTGCCACATGAAGTTCCTTAAACAGCAAAAGCGTCACTGTAACCAACCCTAAGTGAGGTGCCTGCTGGCAGCATCTCTGCTCTCACTGTGTGTCTGCATGTGGTGGATTCTAGCTGGGGAGGCTGATTCAGCAGGACGGAGCACAGCCACAGGCTCACATGATCCTTCAGCAGCTGCTGTGCTGCACATACAGCAGAAAGTTCTGCCTCTCCCCTTGGTTTCAGTATGGCCTCCTCAGGTTGGGACGTCTATTCTGCTTTCACAGGAGCTCAGACCACATTCACAGGTTTTATCCTCTCAGTCTAACTAAGAAGCCATTATAGATTAAAAGACGTTGATATTATTCCAGTGGCCAAACAAAGCACACTGGCTCTGAGCCTAGACCTTTACATATCAGGAGATAGTAAAAAGGATCCATCCATCGACACTGTTTTAAAATTGTTACATTTTAACATTAAATCTACAAAAACACCCCAAGATTTTTCCATGACAACATTTATCACTCTCTCATATCACTGTGGTCCTAGGCTACAGCATTTCTTCACTGTTTGCAAAAACTGAGGTAAACCTTCAATCATCAGGAAGATTGCTTCATATTTGCAGTCATGGACAAAATTTTGGGCACCCCTCTGTTAATCAAAGAAAATCCCATTTGAAACTGACTAAAGCAATAATAAATAAAAACATAGTGAAAATTAACCAATGAAAATCAGACATTGCTTTTGAAATAAACTTCTCTTCCCCGCCGGTTAGTCAGTCTCCACTCACTCCACGTCTGTCAGCCTAGTTGCTCCTTGTCTAGCTGCTGGACTTCCTGCCACCTCAGTGCCTCAAGTAAAGCCTCTGCTAGCTGCTGGATTACTACTACTTCTGTTCTCCAGGTTTGCTCTATGCTCTGTTGCCGGATTGCCTGCTATCCTGTGCTCCAGCAGCCCTACATCTCAAGAACTCTCTCAGGTCCTCCAGCTACTGCACCCATCTTCAACCTCCAGTTCCAGTCCAGTACAACCTCCCTGGTTTCCTTCTTTCACAACTCATCCTCATTCAGTAAAACTCATTTAATGAAACTCGGTGCATGGTTGTGTTTGGGTTCATCAGAACAATTTATGACACTGTGTAGTCTGAATACTTTTACATTAGAGAAAGCAACAAAATCTTTCAATAATTTAATGAAGTACTATGTGGGTTTTTGGTCTACACTTTGACCGACTGCTCTTTCTACTTGTTCTGTGGTCTTCCTCTGGCAAATATTCTTTTAGAAAGATCTTCCTGAACAAAGACTTTAAGATTAGAAAATAGCTTTTTGCTGGCCTGTTCTCATTAACTTCTCATGTGAAGTTGCAGAACTCGACAAAAAGAAAATTGCTGAGAAATGTTGCAGGTTGGACTTGTAAAATGGAGCCTATTGTACAACATCATGGAGGTTATTCATCAAGTAAGCACAAAATAAACCAAGTTGATACTTTCAGAACTGACCTGTGTGATAAATGAAAGGGTTGATTTCATTACGAGGGAAATGCATATGTTGGCAAACATAACTGTTCTTCTTTTGATCTGTAAAATTGAGGTCTTCAGGATTAGGTTTCATTTTTTATATACATCAGCATGTTTTACCTCTCTGTATCCAAAACAACATTGCATGCCTACATACTGTGTGAAATCAGGAACCGAAACTGATTTCACTTGTGTTCTTCCTCTCCCTGGTGTGCCTCTAGCAATCTAGAGGCACAAATTTTGGAGAGTGATTGTTGCTGTTCTGTGGAACTCATACGGCGCACATTCATTACCTATTTTATTATTTCTCTGGTTCTCTGCTTTAGCCTAATTGTTTTAACAGAATGCTTTTCATGAATTAGCATATAGAGCATTGCCATTAATGGCAGGTCAGTCGTTGGTTCTCCACTTTGGTCTTTTTAGAGTAAGGCTGCACGATATATCGCAGATTTACAGTTATTTCAATATCACTAGATGGAACATTATCAAAATAAACGCTTTGGAATAAGTACTAGCTAAAACAATGTTGTTAACATGGAAATAATGCATTTTATTGTTTGCCACCATCCTCACTATCTGCAGTCCATGTTTGCAGATCAATTGTAACCCTGTTTATCTAAGCCTTGCTTTAGTTCCCAGCTGTATTTCCCATGCTTTCCTAATATCACACAGCACTAATTTGGAGTATTTAATGTTTTTCAAATATAACAGCAGTCTTGTTTTTTTTTAATAACCTCTGATAAAGTGTTTTGGCTGCACAGTGGCGAAGTGGGGAGCGCTGTTGCCTTGCAGCAAGAAGGTCCTGGGTTTGAGTCCTATCCTGGGTCTTTCTGCATGGAGTCTCCCTGTGCATGCGTGGGTTCTCTCTGGGTACTCCGGCTTCCTCCCACAATCCAAAAACAATCCAAAAACATGACTGAGGTTAATTGGCCTCTCTAAGTTGGTTGTTTGTCCTGTGTTGCCCTGCGATGATCTGGCAACCTGTCCAGGGTGAACCCTGCCTCTCGCCCATTGACAGCTGGAGATAGGCACAGCTTTCCCAAAGAAGGAAGAATCACTCTCATAAAACTGGTAAAACAAACGAAAAGTAGCATAGTGGCTGAAAGAGACCTTATCTGATGCGACTATAGTGCAGTCAGTAGCAGCCACGAGTTAGGAGAGTCACAGGTGGGTTCATTATGTGGAGCATGAAGGTGTCAGCTTCATTAAACAGAAGTCAGATCTGCAGAGGTGGAAATGATCATACCGCTGGGACAGTAGCTGTCCAATATGCAACGTGTTTATTAAGGAAAAGCCAAAAAAAAAAGCGTGCTTGTTAGAGTCACACAACACAAAATTAGCACAGCAGAGTTGTCGCTTTGAGGCTGTTGAGATGATTCAGTTCAGACATTCGAGGCCAAGGTGCTGATGTTAACAAGACTAAAAAGGTGAAGTCTAACACACGAGGGGACTTCAGCAAGTCACACAATCCATTTGAAATAACCAAGTCCAAGGACTTGGAGACATAGTTAATACAACAAGACTGCAGCATATATCAGCAGAATTAGAATAAACCTCATCTGCATTTATCTTGCCTCACAGTAGTCTCAGTAAAAGCGCCTGCTAGGACTCTTTTGCCCACATTGTTGAAGTTGTGATTTAGACTCAAAAAGCCAGAAATCACTGTAAGATCACTTTAGTAGAAAGCTGCAGATTGTCCCGCCTCGGCTTTTATGGGGCACCAAAACATTTAACCCCATACTGCCTAAATTTATTAGCAAAGAATAAGTATACTTAAAGTATATAAACAAAAGTCTTACTTTTCCTTTTACTCTTAAGCAGATGCTAATTTATGTAGAGATTAATTTGAATATAGCTCTTATAAAAATTTTAAACTGAGTTATTCAGTATTCAGATTAGTAAAGTTAAATATAATTCAGCTGATGTCCGTCTACTAGATAACAACAAAGTGCTTCCCAAATGATTCTCATTAATTATTAATCAACTTTATTTTTACCAATTTTTTTTCAGCATTATTGGCCGTTAAGACCCAAAGCTGTTTGAGACTAACTCACAACTATAGTCCTCAAAGGGCTGAAAGACCACACATGTTGGACATGCCACTTCCTACAAGCCCCAGATATTTTTTTTTATTGTTCTGTAAAGCATGGTGGTAGTAAAATCATGGTATGTTGGTGCTTTTCAAATTTCGAGGGACATTGCTGGAGTTTAAAGCTCAAATAACAGTTTGAAACAAAGCTGAATGATAAGTGGTTATGATGGTGGCAGAATATGTTTTTTGTAAGGTTTTGTTGGATTAGACGGCCTTTATTCACAGTACTCAGACAAGAAATGTCCTGCTTTTCATGTGACCTGATGGAACATTTCTGTATGTGTCCTTTCTGGTAATGAATGGTAATGATGTTCTTTGCAGGTCCTAATCTATCAGGAAAGAGGCCATCCTGAAAGCTGCAGGATCATTTCCACAATGCTTCAGACAGGAATCCTGTGTGGTTGAGATTTTCCTATTTAAAAATAATGAAAGATAAACACAGACCGTTTAATTTATTGTAAAGTGTTTTCATTTGAAATTGTTAGTAAAACTGTTAAATTATTATACACAGAACAGCCACTTTATTTAAGCGCTTTTTTGCTTTTATTTTTTATTTTATTTTGTTGTTTTTTTTACATAAAAGACAATCATCAGAGTCACACATCTATGGAAACAACACTGAATTATAAATTCCTTGACACACCTTTGCTTTCCTTTTAATGGCAACACTGCAGCATGTTGCTCCATTAAATCCCCTAGGTCCCAATTACCTCCAATATAATAGATACAAAACATTTGACACTAACTGCATGTGGCAAACACTGCTTATCTTTGACACCTAGATACTTTTTTGCTGCTGAAGGAATTTCAATCAGCATGGACCTCTAAATATATTGTACTGCTTTCTGTTTTTTTTTTTTCAAGGAGTATATCTGAGCTATAACTTCTTGCCAAGCATATAAACATACATATGCCTTAATATTAGCACTCACTGTAATATTATTAACTAATTTGAAGGGTGGATATTTACCAATACCCACCTTTTAAAGAACTCTGGACTGCCTGGTGCTTTACTTTTGTACTTTACATAAGTATTGAGTATCTGAATTCTCCATATTTTGTCACATTGCAGCCACAAAATTCAGTGCATGTAATTGGGATTTTTTTAAAAATAGATAAACAGAAAGTAGTGCATATTTTATAACAGCACTTTATATTCTAAGTCCTAATGCATTTCATTAATTGTACTTTATATACTATATTTTATAAAGTACACTATAAAGTATTCGCTCATCTGCCTTGACTCACATATGAGTTTAAGTGATATCCCATTCCTAATCCATTGGGGTTCAAGATGAAGTCTGTCCACGCTTTGCAGCTATTACAGCTTCAACTCTTCTGGGAAGGTTGTCCACAAGGTTTAGGAGTGTGTTTATGGGAATTCTTGACCATTTTTCCAGAAGAGCATTTGTGATGTCACATACCGATGTTGGACGAGAAGGCCTGGCTCTCAGTCACTAATCTCTAATCTCAGTGCTCTAATTAATCCCAAAGGTTTTCTATCAGGTTGAGGCCAGCCAAGTTCATCCACACCAGACTCTGGCATCCATGTCCTTATGGACCTTACTTTGTGCACTGGTGCACAGTCATGGTGGGACAGGAAGGGGCCACCTCCAAACTGTTCCCACAAAGTTGGGAACATGGAATTGTCCAAAATGTCTTGGTCTGCTGAAGCATTCACAGTTCCTTTTACTGGGACTAAGGGGCAAAGCCCACTCCTAAAAACAACCCCCCCCCCACCCCCGACACACACACCAAACTTTACACTTGGCACAATGCAGTCAGACAAGTACCGTTCTCCTGACAATCAGCAAACCCAGACCATCAGATTTCCAGATGGAGAAGCGCCATTCGTCACTCTGGAGTCCAGTGGCAACATGTTTTACATCACTGCACCCAACACTTTGCATTGCATTTGCTGATGTATGGCTTGGATGCAGCTGCTCGACCATGGAAACCCATTCTATGAAGCTCTCTGTGCACTGTTCTTGAGCTAATCTGACGGCCACTTGAAGTTTTGAGGTGTTATGCCATAAGTACGCCATGATGAATAATTGATCTCAGATTGGATCCTGAACAGTAAGGAAGAGGTGAAAAAAATAATTCTGTCCTGCTGCAGACATGGCCGGAATGACGGCCTCTCTTCCTTTCTCTCTCCTCCTGAGGGCCCTTTTTCCCAGCAGGAGGTCAGCTGTGACCCCTCCTTACAGATAAAAGTCACAGCACAGATACAGACTATCTCTTCTTCAGCTCCCCTCTCTTCAGCCTTCTTCACTTCTCAGACTGCACAGATCGCCTCCTGCTCAGACCAGGAAAGAGCTTCTTCGGACCATGGGCCCTGCACGGGCCTGACCGACGCACATCCAGCATCTGGAGAGGTCTCTCATCGCCTGGGGAACATGCCCGGGCAAATACAGAGCTAAGTTGCTGTCTTAACCCCATAATCAGATGCAGAAAGAAGGATCCAGCATGCCAAAAACAGTTTTGTTGCATTTCTCCTCAGCACACAGGGAAGAGATCCCCAGATTCCACTGAAAGCCAGCAGCAGAGTCCATGCTGTATACTGAGGAAAACCCCTGCTCAAATCGGACTGCATCCCGGTGAAAGAACGTGGCCTCCAAGCTATCCAGACCACGCGTCGCCACGCTGCCCGACCACGCTGTTTGGTTAGCTCTTAGCTACAGAGCTAAACGCTAGCCTGCCAAGAAGAAACCAACAGTTCTCCCTCCTTCAACGCTCCTTCCGTGAATGGCCAAAACTGGACAGAGCTGACACGAGGCAAAGGACAGGTTTTGGGCAGCGAGCTGAGGGTGAAGTTAAAAGGTTTATTGGGAAATGTTTGTAAACCATGGTGTGTAAAACAAAAGGGCTCACCGGTAGCTCGCACTAGCCAAACTGCTATTAGCCCTGCTAACATCCGGTTTCGGACATTTCGAAAGGAGTTTGTTTTAAAGCATAAAGCGTAACTGTTGTGCTCCGCCATACTCTGATGGTGTTATGAGCCATATCCCCGCATTACTACCAAATAATAATGTTGGTAAAGGCAATTTTAATAACTTTATGTTGTAACCTCTTAGCCACCGAGATGCTACAGCGACCCCCGACGCCCGGAGGTAGAATCGCATTAACAAACTCGGTCGTAAGGGTTTAAATGATTTTACAGGACAAACCGGTCCACAGAATATTATTTCAACAAATAATGTTTTGTTTAACTTGGGCTTTGCGTTGTGAGTGGGTTGAAATGCACGCCAAATGTATTTTTTTAACTCCATTCCATGCTTTGTGGAATCAGATCTGTAGTGAACAAGGATTCACTGAATTAATCTGATTATGATCAACCACTCTTGTTCTGTCTTTTGTTTTTTTTGCATGTAAATAGTTCCTTACCAGACAATACTTAACAGACAGAGGGTTATTTAATAAACATTAAATAACTTTAAACAGTGTATAATTGCACAACAGAGGTGTGTAGTGATTGACTCTGCAGAAAGTTGGTGATGCGCTTCAGCATCCACTGACCCCGCTCCATCAGTTTAGTGGCGTACCACTTCGTGGCTGAGTTGTTGTCATTCCCAAACACTTCCATTTTCTTATGATACAGCTGACAGTTGACTGTGAAGTATTTAGGAGTGAGGAAATTTCACGACTGGATTTGTTGCACAGGTGGAATCCTATCACAGTTCCACGCTGGAAGTCACTGAGCTCCTGACAGCGACCCAATCTTTCACAATGTTTGTAAAAACAGTCTGCATGTCTAGGTGCTTGATTTTATACACCTGTGGCCATGGAAGTTACTGGAACACCTGATTCTAATAATTTGGATAGGTGAGCAAATACTTTGGGCAATATAGTGTGTGTTTCCTTGTTTTAATCCCACTTAAAACAAGGAAGTCAAGCAGTCTTAAATTGTGCTTTTACTAGATTTTGGTGGAATATTGCAATTTTGGAAATTGCAATTTTGTATTCTCTACATTGAAATATATGATACTGTGTACAAAAAAATCCAATTCTGCATTAACATAATCATAATTATAATGATTGAAAACTAATATGATATGACAGGAATTACATGATGTAACACTGTTTTTTAGCAACGCTTTTAATTTTAACAAATGACTGTCCAGTTTAGAGACATATACGATTACTTATACTATGCATATTGCATTTCAACAGTATAAGCAGTAAAAGTATAAGTCACTAATCTGGGGTAGGCCTGTACATTAGACATATGAATACACTTTTCCTGGTATGTAAGATGACGCCAACATTGATGACTGTCTACATTTTGCAAAAAAAAAAAAAAAATTAAATTAAAAAATTGCATAATATAGCATAAGGAGTAGGAAATAATTTTCTTTTGATTCATGTGGTGGATTAGTCAGCCATTTAGTCCTTACATTTGCAGGCACACAACTGTGTAGACTTGAGGCTGGACTGATAGCATTTGCATCGCCCTCGGCATTCAGTCTTGCAGCCGCATCTTGTCAACTGCTGACAACTCTGGGCAATTGGTGGAATGTCATCCAAACGACTTGCCAGACCTCACCATCTTTCTGCCACCTCCAGCTAGCAGGACTTTCACTTTGCACAATTAGCACAGCAGATTAAGTCAATATTCCATACGAATCTTTCACTTGATGGTACAAGCACCAAATGTGTGATACATTTATAAGACAGCTGCAAAAGTTCTGACTGTAAATCATGTAATGCCCAGCATCTTGAAACCTGCCTTTGGTGTGCAGCAATGGCCTCATGAAATATGTTGCAAAGTTTCATGAGTTCCCTTCCTAGACCATAAAATCCCCCAGATTATTTGTTAGCACTTTCTAACACAAGATCACCCTGAAGAAGAATTAACATTAAACACATGAATAATAATTGAAACAGAAAATCTGTTTGGTGATGTGTGTTGATATGGTTTATAACAAGGTGATAAAGTGTGGCGTGTATGCTGAAGGTGCAGAGCTGTAGGAAAAGCTCATTTCTACACTATATGCAGGTTAGAGAAAGCCAAGAAAGAGAGAGTCAGCAAAACAGTTGTGACAAATGAGAACTTCACGCTTCCTGCAGTGCTTTAATTGCAGCTTCAGAGATGTTATATGATCTTGCACAAAACTCAAGATTCCCCAGAGAGCGCCGTCCAGGCAGACAATCTGCACCTGCTTGTGTAAATACTCTCCCACATGTGAGCAAAATACATCTTGAAACAGAGCAGCTCAGAGGTTACCATATTTTCTTTTTTCTGTAATATTACAGAGCCTACCATCTTCCTCTTTTTCCCCCCTGAGGTCACCAGAGCAACAGCACAGACCCAGTGAAAAGACAGGCACGGCGGCAGATCAGTGCAGATAAAAACATCTAGGTTAGATCCCAGAGGATGCTCTGTACTCTGACTGGAAACGCATCTCCCCCTCATTCTATCTTGTGACAAAAACTCTTGATGTATTATATGAGCTTCTGAGGAGAAAGCCTCATCCAGAGGGGGCGCAGAAACATTTTCCTCTGGTTTTTGCCATCAGTTCTGATGGGTTGCCCAGCATGATGTGATTGTTCAAATATTTGGAGTCACAACACAAGTGACAGTTTTTCAGGGAAACTCTGACAGCTTAAACATGTGGATTAGAGTTTTCCATAGTTAATAAAAATGTTCATAGAATTTTTAAATACTATTTGGGTAGAACTTGCAAGGAGGAAACATTTTGTTTGGTCGCTTCTATATTTTCTGCATGTAGACTAAAATATATATGGCTTCTCACTTTCCCTTCAACAAATTCCTGTATATGGCTAAGATGTTTGAGTCCAATTCATAAAGTTGCCACTGAGGAATGCTGCCAAGCATGTCTGCTTCATAATTGCAGATAATAACGGTTATTGATGAAAAAAGGGAAGTCACCATGCTCTGCTATAGCTGAGTGCTTTAAACTTTTATCAAACGTTCTTCGTTTTACTGTGGGATATTTTCATTTTTACAGCCTTTTTGGTCTTTAACACATCTTTTATTGAATCCCTCTGAGCTTTTGAAAGCTGACTTAAATGCAGGGTGTATAACTGGCCATATGCTACAATAGACCAGCAGAAAATGCTCTGTAACACAACCAAACTAACTTCTACAGGAGAACTTGCCTTCTGCACAGCTGCACCTCACCTTTGGAATCACTTTCCAGAACAACTCAGGGTGTTACAGACAAAAAAGCCCTAAAGACCCTCCTGTTCAAAATATACTTAAACTAACTTTATTTTAATATTTCTGATTTTGATCTTTTAATTTAATTCTACTTTGTTTTTTGTTTCTGTTACTCTACTCTATTTTAATTGCAGCACTTTGAGATGTGATCTAAACTGCATTCTCAAAATCATTATAAAAATTATTATTATTATTATTATTATTATTATTATTATTATTATTATTATTTAATGATGCTGAGTACCTTAAGCAAACCTTTTACTCATCGGGGTGGGATCAATGTAAGTCTCTTAAATCAGGGTTAGCTAAGAAGGGTTTACAATGTCTTCAGATGGTACAAAATGTAGCTGCTCAGGCTTTGACAGACACCAGAAATTATTCACATATCAAACCTGGTGCTGTCAGTTCTGCATAAGTTTCAAACAGACGCCAAAACAGATTTGACTATGTTGCTTTGAAAATATAAAACATTGAACACCTGGGATTTAAATTTGTCTTATGGGTTATGTTGATAATCATTGCTGGGGTAATTTTTCTGCAACCAGTTGCTGTGTAACTTACAAAGATGAGAGTGAATTGCCCATCCACCTGTGTTTTTATCAACACAGAAATTAATTATATTTACTCTTGATCATTTCACCAAAGTTCTTGGTAAATACTGTTATTGCTTCCACAAGCCTTGTGGAAGCAGCCATTCATCAGAGATGGTGATTCCCTTGATACATACATGTACCCTGCATTAACAGGGAGATTATCTGTTAATGATCCCAAGGTTTGCAAAAGGACAGTGGCAAAAAATAGCAAGCTTTTTCTTTGCCTTTTAACATTATGGAACAATTGTAAATAGTATATTCAGCTTTTGTAATTAAGATTTTATGCACAACATTTGAATAGTTCTCTCCACCATGCTTTTATTTGATTTTAACTGCTTTTATATTTAATTGAAATGTTTTATCTTCATTAATGTAAATTAATCAAATTTGAGTTGATTTTTATGAAAACTTGCTGAATTTTGTTTTCATCTTTATTGTTGATTTTATCTTTTCTTTTCAGCATTTTTAATCAACCCTGAGCCTGATTTGAAACAGGTACAAATTGATTGGTGCGTACAAAGCTTATCTTCGGACCAGGTGCAAAACAATTTGCAGCTATAAAATGAACAGAACAGTGAGTACAAACATTTTTGCATAGTCATTCTGAGGTGCCTTTGTAATTACCAAACCATGCAAATTTGTGATTGGCCACTGAATAACCAGGAACAAGTCTCCCTGGAGCCATTCTGAGTTAGTTACAGATTCTGAAAGAGGAATCTAAGCTTTCCAGCAAAGTCAAACTTGTGGAAATCAACAATGAATTGAAGAAGATATGACCATTTGTTGGCACTTTGCAAAGAAGATTAGTGAGAGAACAGGCCTCAAAGTTTCTGAAGAACCACCCTCAGCCAGGGGGTTAACAAAAGCTGTTAATTTGAATGACTTCACTTTAAAATTACGGTAATTTAAAGCATTGAGGGGTCTATTCATAACTTCAACAAGTGTATTTTGCAATAAAACCAAAATCACTATTTTCTCAGAACCTGAAGGTTTTTCACTTTTTTCTCAGTTTTGCTGTGGCGCGTCACATTTATGGGAGGGGATATGCAAATGTAAATGCTTAATACCTGCAAAGCGATTTTCCAAAGCTGAAACAGAGAATTGCCGCAAGGTTTGCCTCTTTGTCAGTCTGCCCCAGGGCAGCTGTGGCTACTAACATAGCTCACCACCCTCAGGGTGTGAATGGGTGAATGACTGATTGTAGTGTGAAGTGCTCTGGAGGTCGTCAAGACTAGTTAAAGCGCTATAAAAGTACAAGCCATTTTACCATGGTTTCCGTCTTTCACTCACAGCAGATCAACGGGGTTAAATCTGATTTGTCAGCTGTAATATTTCTTATAAAAGTCAGACATAAAATAAAAGTCTTTTCTTCTGTTCTTCAGAATGTATGCTGACAAAACAACCTTTTTTATTTATTTAAAAAATAAAGAATATTGTCTATGAGACAACATTTAACAGCAAAAATTCGCCATTCATTAAAGTCCTGGGTGTCTGGAGTGATTATGTAAAGGATTTGATCTTCCTCTTACTTTGACAGCAGCTCCCAAACTGTCAGCAGTAGACACAATTTACTAATTTAAATGGGGCAGACCAAACCTGTTTGCTACTTCTTATCCACTGTGGAGGCAATCCTTGATCATCAGGTGTACCAATTCAACTTTTTGTTCTCACAGTTTTCTTTCTGTTGACGCAATTTAGCGGTCATTATTTGGAATCTTTGAAAAACAGGCCCTGTATGTACAATGTTGTCATTGGTTGGCATCATCATCATCATCATCATCATCATCATCATCATCATCATCATCATTATTACTAGACACTTAAATCATGACTCAGCTTTAAAGTAACATTTTAAAGCCATATTTAGGAAACCCTGCAAAATATATATAGATTGCTTATCTTCATCGGAACACTACCAAGTAGATAAAGTCCAGACATTACCAATTCTTGTGGACTTATTTGATTTGCTCTTGTCATGAATAATTCAGCTTGCCATCAAATGAATGTCTGTGAGGTCCTTTCTGAGACAACCCTCATGAGCAGCAGAAATGGCTCCATGCGGTGCTTTTATTATCCCCTGTGGCAGCCAATCTGAAAGGATTCACCGACCTTTGACATGAAGATGATTAAAGTCGAATAAAATCATGAATCCGCCTGCTATTCTTTTAACACATTGACAGTTAAAGAATGAGTTGGGGTGGGGGGTGGGGGTGCTTGATCGTACGCAACAGTGTAACATCTAGCTTTGTCATGCTGCAGTATTAATGATCGTAAAAAAGTCCATAAAAAGTCAAAAACCGTGTGAATGTAAAAGGGCTGGAGCTGGTCATTCATGAAATACTGCCACTTGTATAGCAGTATTTTATCTCAGCGTCGTTTTAAACAAAACATTAATCTTCTCAGGCTACAGAAACCAATAAAGCATAAAGAAAATTTAAGCTGCACAGCACCCTTCTTTGGTATGTGTGCAAAAGCCATTTATAATTGAATTCTGGCAATAATCTGCATCTCAGGCCGCATCTGCTTTAAATTTTGATTATAGAAGTCTGCAGGAGCAGAAAAAAGGTAATAGATGATGGCCGCAGGTCATCACATTTAATAGTATGACTCATCATTAACACTCTGCAACAGCCATCGATCGAGTGCAAGTGAAAAGAATACTTGACAACATGGCAGAACAGGAGACTAAGTGCTCCATCAGATAAGGAAGGGACATAACTCAGAGTAGACACTGAGGGAAGATGAACCTTTCATTTTCTTGGAGAAAATTCAAATTACTAATCTTCAGCATTCACAAACATAGACAGTCACACAATTTCAATACGTAATCCATCTTTTTTTCTACCCAAGTTTAATCCTTTCAACGGGCCAGTTTGGGGATTAGTCTATACAGCAGCAGTCAACAGGCAACAGGTTTTTTCCTGTTAAGTTTTTCTTATGTTTAACGGTACTCAACTAAAGCATTAATTGGCTATATTCAACATATTAAGCAATTAATGATGAGATGGTGTGAGTTATTGAAATAACTGACATTTTCATCTTTTTGCCAGTGTTGTTCACCCATCCTTCTAAAAAAAGAGTTCACACTGATTGTGTTGTAGGTGTTTAATTTGTGCCAACCTCACTTTATATTAACCATATAGGCTATATGTATATTTTCAGCTGAAGTAAAGGTGCAGTTATTTAAGTGAAGAAACCTTCCGTAGCCCCAACGGTTTTTGGGAAGAAAAAAATATGAATGGAAACAAAAATATATGAATGGAAAATTAGAACTGGAAGTGCCAAAATTTGATATAGAATAAATTATTCCTTTCATTCTGTGTAGTTCTTATATTAATCTTGTGGGTCTCTGACTATGGAACACCTTTAAGTTATAACTGAATGCAACAGTAAATTTCTGACAATGTGACATACAGCTGCCTCTGAAAGATTTAGGCATCTCCCACGTTATTAAAAAGCTGCCGTTGGCTTAAAAACAAAGAGGAGCACAATAAAATTGTTCAGTACTGACAGCATCCCTCGTTGTGTTAGAAAAACTATGTGTGAGCTGAGAATATTAAAATAAATCATCTGATGACCCCAAAGCACTGGTCAGTCATTCACCCATTCATGCACACATTCACACCAAGATGGTGGTGAGCTACATTGCAGTCACAGCTGCCCTGGAGCAGACTGACAGAAGTGAGGCTGTAAAGTACCACATACTGGTGCTAAATTCCCCTGCTGGTCACTGAGAGAAGATGCTGTGTCTCGTCTCATCTATGTCTCTTTTTTAAGATTCAATCCTCCCAGACAACTACAGAAAATATAAATAATCTCAGTTATTCCTTAGCGGGATCCCTACTCTGAAAAAAAAATGTTATACAGCTATACAGCTCTTTAAAAAAATCCAAGACTTTTGTCTTTTTCATGTAATCATGCTAAATCAATTTAATCTAAACTAAGTAATCTAAAAGAAATTATTGCTGTAACGTGATTCTTTTAGTAAGCCATTTAGCTTGTATAATCTCAGGTTTTGGACAGGCGTAATGTAGCCTCAGTGTGCATGTGCGATGTTGCTCAAGGGGGTCGAGTGAACGCTCAGGGAGCTTGTGTGTTTGCTCAGACACGTGAAAAATTAGGGAGAAAATCGGATGGCACCATCCATGCTGATGCCAGGCTGGTAGGCAAACCACCGTGGAGCCAATGAAGACCTCACCAGGGTGTGGAGATGGTTGAGGATAAGCCTCTCAAGGGTCTTCATCAGGTTTGATGTTAGTGCTACCGGCCTGAAGCAGTTGAGGACTTTTGAGTGTGCGGTCTTAGGCACCGGTACCACACCGGAGGTCTTGTGCTGCTGTAATACTTTTCCCAGCTTCAGATGTCCTCCCCATTAGGCTAACAGAGTTAATTCCATGGTGTGGAATGCAACTCTGTATCCTTACTGCAAAGCAGATCTTTAATTGTGACATGACCAGAACTTCACCATCTATCATTTACAAATACAGCAAAAACCCCTCCTCTCTTCTTACCATTGTCCTTTGTCCTGTTGGTTCTGCTTACATTGGTGTCTGGAATTAGCTATGTTAGTCAGGTTTCTGCTAGCATTGATAAGCTGCTCTCTCTTTAAACCAGCTGATGCCTGGTTAGCACTAATAATACCTCCACTTTGTTTATGAGAGATCCTACATTTCCATTGGTAAAGGATGGAAAGACCAATCTGTACCCTCTCTTCCAGCTATGCAGGCTTCTCCTGGTGTGTTTTCTTCACCTCATTCTTTGTATTTTATGGGATATTGACACTTGTTCAGCTGCGATAGCATCAGCGGTATTAGTAAGGCCTAGTTGCATAATCATAGCTCTCAACTCTCACGCATTGACCGTGTGACACACGCATTTCATCAATTGCACACGCTCACACGCATTACTTTGAAAATCTTAATCTTACAATCAAAATCTCACTCTTGAAACGCACGCGTACGGACGCTTTGCGTCATGGCGGAACCAATTTGCGGTACAATGGTTTCCGCACGTCCAGTAGTAGAGGGAACACAGCTGCAAGGACCGCCGCCGAGCAAACAAGTTTCCCTCATCCAAAGTGAAACACTTCTACAGTCCGTGTTGCGTGCTAATTAAATGGTAAGTCGTCATGTTTTATTACAAACTGTAACATGAAAGCAAAGTCCGTTTAAAATAGTGACCGTCTTGAATCGACCAACAGCACCCCCAACCCCCCCCACCCCCCGTCGGACCGTCTTCAATCGACCAACAGCAATCCCCCCCGCACCCCCCCCGTCGGACCGTCTTGAATGGACCAACAGCAACCACCCACCCCCCACACACCCCCCGCCCCCGGACCACAATCTCACTCTCAACTGTCTTCAAAAGTTGAGAGGTATGTGCATAACACTAATCTCAGAGGTGCACAAAGTTGCGATGCAACAGCGCGTGGGGCCTGCGCAATTGGGCAGGAATGACAGAAGTGGGTCACTTTTGGCGCAGGTACACTTGCTCCCCGTTTAATGCATTTATAAAGCTAGCTTCAGTTAGCTACAGTGACGGGATGTCTGATGAACCACAAAATATGCAGTTAGCTTCTTGATAGGAAGCTGTTTACTATGAAGGTTTGTTGTTTGAGACTGCTACTTTTAAACAGGGAGTTTCCCCCAATTATATCTGGTAGATCATCCTGAGAAATGAAAATGTCACAAACTCTTACTTTACTTTTACAGTTGAGTAAGGGTCTACATACTCTATGGGGAATTTGGACAAAGATTATTGCTTTCAACTACTTATAGTAATTGTGCTAATCATGCTAAAGATGCCTTAAATGTTAATTTTTTGGGCTGGCTAGATAAATGGATAATCATTCAGAACAGAAGGACCTGTAGTTATAATACATTAATTATGTAACAATCTGATACATAACATAAAATCTGTTACAGCAGCTTGTTTTAGTGGACCACTGTTTGCTTCCTTTTGCTTCTCATTTTGCTGAAGATACTATTAAACGTTACTGCTGAGTGACAGATAACGAATCATTCCAAACACAAATAGTTTTAAAACAAACATGGATGTGGCCTATAAAAAACACATTTTTTTCAGCATAAACAAGGATCTGGTCTATACCAATGTATAGCAGAAGCCATGTAAAATATATACCTTTTGATAATTTTGAATAAAATGTTCTTCTTTGATCCAATACAACAGCATGGTAGGTTGCTACTGGTTCCTACTTTTTTCTGCTCTAATTGTCAGCTATAGCTATATTATTTTAGAACCTGGAAAAGACCAAGGGGCCTCATGGATAAAGGTTTAAAAGTTGACGGTAGTGAGAAATTTCGAAACATGCGACACTCAAAAAACGTCAGATTTATAACACGTGTCACTTCACACCTTACTTTTATACATTTGTGCCTCACAAATAAGTTGCAAATAAATTATGTGAAAATGCTTTTTATTCACAAAAGTGAATATACTAACAGATGGTGCCCTTATAGCAGTATGAGTGAAGTCACAGCTCTAATAACATTATCAAATTGTATACTCACTGCAAATAAGAGTCACAGTTTAGGGGACTTTTATGTTTCTAAACAATATATGGTTGAGGCATACTAGCATGACACAAGTCAGGGATGAAATAGGGCTGCAAGGATTAGTTGACATTAACAATTAGTGACGCAATTGTGGACGGGGGTCAGAATCTACTGTGGTACACACCCTCCCGCTGCAATTCATTGGATGATATCTAACGGTTATTATTGGGTTTATTTCAGTGTTTTTTCATCACTAAGATTAATGGTTGCGATTAAAGTGAAGCTACGTGATTGCAGAGTTTTATTTAACTTTAATGTCTGACGGGAGTGCTGGACTTTATTTGGAAATTAATACGTAGCTTCAAAATATTTTTTACAAGCAATTGAAGTGATGCTGGAGATCATACAAAAAAAATAATTGTGATTAGTCGACTTGTCCAAAATAATACTCAATAGATTATTCAACAATAAAAATAATTGTTAGTTGTACCTTTACTGTGAAATACCCATCCTGCCAATCAGCTCCCTCTGTAAAGCTATGGTTGCAAAGAATGCACTGTAGTTTCTCTGGTTTCTCTGTGTAATGCTGGGCCCAATTCAGAAATAAGTGCCCTGGACAATATAAACTGGCTAATAAGCTCCACATCATCATGTGCCAGTAGGTCAGCAGGATCGCTGAAAACATGATCCTCCCACATTCTTCCATTGTCAATGTCCTCCAGCTACACCAACACTGCCATCGTTCCACAATTACGCACACCTTTACACAGCTATTTATGGACATGGGTGATTTTTTTCCACCTTAGAAATCATCATACCTGGCTTGTTAGGAATTATTCTGCTGATCTGAAACCATTTTAATCTTGTTGGGAATGAAATGGCCCCTTAAATAATTTACGTGCCTTTTATGCTCCTCGGCACACAGACCGATACTCATTTCCATCTACATGTGACAAAAACGAGGATTATTTACAGTTTACATTTGTGATTGTTTTCATACATTTTTGAGGTGTCCGATGTAATTAAATGAGGCCAAATATTATTTGATTACTTTTTCAACAATAGAAGCTGAAACTCATGAAAAATACATCGAGTTCGATGATCCTTGAGTTAAATACAACTGAATAGAGTTATGTTTCATTTTATTTTGGTGAGTTTTAGTACTTTTTGGTTTGTTGTTGTCGATTAAAAAAGTCTGTATGGCTGGCGCACATTTTCACGGCAGGTCAAAAGTTTGTGTGGATTTCTGCATACTTTGAAGTAACATTAATTTTTAAACAAGTTGTACTTAAAACATTGCACCATATGCATGAGGTACCAGATAATTTTTCTAATATCCTGAAATGTAGAATCCCAGAAACAAAAGAGCACGTTGTTTCTTTTTACCATGACCCTATTTTACTTATATGACCTCTTGGTCTGGTTTCGTGGTCTTGTCCTGACTTCCATGAGTCAACATCTCCTGGTATTTAATAGCATCACTTGTAAAGTTCTTTGATAGGTCCAAACATTTAGAGAAATCATAACATGACTGCTCATAAAGTATGTTATAGAAGAACAGCAAGTTGTTAACTGAGACATTTTCATTGGATGTCAATCTAAAGCAGCTTGTAAAAGTGCAGCAGCAGGTAATTTATAATGCTATAAAACTATGGGCTTGCTTCTAGTAAATCACCACTTCTGCCTGCTAAACACTATTGCAAGTTCTTTAAATTGTCAAGGCTATTTGTTAACATTCTGAATAATATCAATCCTTACCTTTCCAAATCTGGAAGCTGAGCAAACCCTGCGTACACAGCTCAAGTCTGCCAAAACGAAAACGTACTTCTTGCTGATTGTTTGTGTCCCCAGGCGGGGATGATTTTTGAATCTGTTAAATGTTTGGTGTGGTGATTCTTGCTAGTGCTTCATTCACATGCCTGCAGGGGATGCTATGGACTGCCAACCACATTGGTTGCTATGGGAACTGACAGCACCTCCCCATAAAAGCTCTAATTGATAGCGGCTGAGAATTAAGCATCACACACCAGTCACTGGTTCTATATGAGGTCTAAAGCAAAGACGGTTTAGATTATATGGAGGCCGCTCCTATGGAACAAATCTTCTCAAACAATGAGCTAATAACCCCCCCCCCCCCTCCTTTGCTGTTGTTTATGCTCATCAATCATACCATTTTTTGGTATAAACTGCTTATAAAACTCAGTGAGGCTTGATAATAGAGGTGGAACTATCCCCTTAGTAGCAGGCAGCACATAACCATCCTCAGAACGAAACAAGTGAGATATTGAGAGCTGTTATCCCTTGCTGTCTTTGAAATCTCCCAAAGGAGAGGCATTCCTGCAAAACATGATGATCCAGACCCTTGTTTAGAGTAAAGATGCCATTACTGTACTGAAATGTCTTGAGGTACATCAGCTTGTGTCAATAAATACAATTACAACCGTTTTTTTTTTTCATTTGGTGCTGTTGCAATATGTCTTTGCAAGTCATTAAAGTCTGAGTGATAAGCCCTTTTTATGCATGCATTTTACCACCACCAGCAGCATGGCTAGCACTATCAGACAATGTACTCAGCCATGATGCAACCGAAGCCAAAACTGATCCGAAAAAAACAACCTCTGCCTAATTACTGTGTCTGTTGACACATTTGCTGGAGCAGATAGATTTTAGCCTTTCTGTCAACACAGTTGACTGGGGTGAAAAAAGGCTTACACAGGCAGAGTGAATTGCAGGGTTTGAAGCGAGACAAGATGTAGCAGAAATGCAGGATTTTTAAATAACAGTCATGCCTGGAATGGTGATGAAATCCAGTCATACAAGTGACTTCAAACTTGCTGAATTTGATGCAACACTTAGCAGAGAGTGAATAGTCATTCAGAAAAAAGGCTGTAGCCTGATGCGGCATCTATCTCAATGAGACATTGGTTTTAATTCCAGTTACAAATCTGGATCACATGTGGTCTGAACAAGGTTAGATCCATTAGCAGGCATGCCTGCTAATTTTCCTGTGTCCAAATCGTGGAACCAACTCCAGTGATCACTACTTTTCAAGTTCATTTTTATGCAAACATATTGTAAGATGATAAAACACCTGCATTAAGTTTGCATGAAGTGGTGCAGAGGCTAAAATGTTTTTCATAAAACCAGAAATGTCATGGTAATGCGTGCAACACATGTAAAGGTATTTCACTGGATACACATAAAGCTCAGTAAAGCACAATGAAGGAGGGGTTCACAATGCAGCAGAATATATCCTCCATATTTGAATCAATTCAATTTTAGTTATATAGCGCCCATTCATGAAACATGTTATCTCAAGGCACTTTACAAAATCAAATTCAATCATATTATACAGATTGGTCAAAAATTTCCTATATAAGGGAACCAGTTGATTGCATCAAAGTCCCGACAAGCAGCATTCACTCCTGGGGAACCGTAGAGCTACAGGGACAGTCGTTTGCATTGTACATGGCTTTGCAGCAATCCCTCATACTGAGCAAGCATGAAGCCACAGTGGGAAGAAAAACTCCCCATTAACGGGAAGGAAAACCTCCGGCAGAACCAGACTCAGTATGAACGGTCATCTGCCTCGACCGACTGGGGTTACAGAAGACAGAGCAGAGACACAACAAGAGAGACAAAAAAGCACAGAAGCACACATTGATCTAGTAATCTGTTCTACATTAGATGGTAATAGCGGGTGATCTGTCTTCTATGGATGATGTCAGAGCTAACGCCAGACCAGGTGCACCTACTATGAAGGGGAAAAAAATGACAGAGAACAAAAAGGTAAAAGATGAAATAACAATCAAGCAATATTAATGGGAGAACAGTAGGAGAACTCAACAGAGTGAGAAAAATATACCCTGATGTCCTCCAGCAGCCTAAGCCTATAGCAGCATAACTACAGAGATAGCTCAGGGTATGAGCCACTCTAACTATAAGCTTTGTCAAAAAGGAAAGTTTTAAGATTAGTCTTAAAAGTAGATGGGGTGTCTGCCTCACGGACCAAAACTGGGAGTTGGTTCCACAGGAGAGGAGCCTGATAGCTAAAGGATCTGCCTCCCATTCTACTTTTAGAGACTCTAGGAACCACCAGCAGACCTGCAGTCTGAGAGCGAAGTGCTCTGTTAGGAACATACGGGGTAATCAGAGCTCTGATATATGGTGGAGCTTGATTATTAAGGGCTTTATACGTTAGAAGGAGAATTTTAAATTCTATTCTTGATTTAACAGGAAGCCAATGAAGGGAAGCTAAAATTTTCATCAGAACTCTTGCCGCAGCATTTTGGATCAGCTGAAGACTTCGAACTGCATTTTGTGGACTTCCTGATAGTAAAGAATTACAATAGTCCAGCCTTGAAGTAACAAATGCATGGACTAGTTTTTCAGCATCACTCCTGGACAGAATATGTCAGATTTTGGCAATATTCCGCAGGTGAAAAGGGGAAACCCTGGCAACCTGTTTAATATGGGATTTAAATGACATGTCTTGGTCAAAAAACACCAACATTTTTCATTTTATTACCAGAGACCAATTTAATGCCATCCAGATTAAGTGACTGATTAAGAAGTTTATTTTTGAAGACTCTGGTCCAAAGATTACAACTTCTGTCTTGTCAGAATTTAAAAGCAGAAATTTTAAAGTCATCCAGATGTTATGCCAGAAACCTGTTTGATTATGAATATTATTACTAATTATAATTTGCTATTATAATTTAATAATAGATCATTCAAACTCAAATGGTAGCTATAACAAATGTAATTCAAATGGTTGTGATCCAAGGGCTGTCAGTCTGTAATGATTAACACTAACAATGCATTTATTAATTGGCTGTTATGAACGTATTTATGCTGGAAAAGTGTGATCTGACCGGTTGTTGACCGATTAGACTTATCCAGCAAACGTTCATAGCTTAAATTATAATTGCAATTGGAGTTGTAACCCTTACTGCTTTATCACAAACCAATTAAAATGTCTTGGTCAATTCAGTTGTTAACTCTAAATGTACTTCTTTTGTTCTTAGAGACCATTCAACTTCTGGACCAAAATAACCACAAACAATTACTTTTTCACATGTTATTATTTATTAAACTAATAATTCCCTGTTACAGCAATTATTCTATTTAATAAAACACTAGGAAACACTACTTGCTACTCAAAGAACATGTAAAAGAAAATAAATGAAAATAAAACGAGTCAAAAATGTATTAAAATGGGAGGTAGTACTGCTTAAATCAATTCACAGTTGGTTAAGACTGATTGACATTACATTCAAGAAGTCGGCACTTTGACATAGCAGCATTGAAAGACAAAATAGCTTTGAGATAACACCACTGGGGCACCGAAAACAGACCTGAAGCCAGATGGTGAACGCTTCTGTACTCCACAACAGGCTAAGCTAACCATTTAGAGCAGGGGTGTCAAACATACGGCCCGCGGGCCGAGTTGAGCACGTTGGCCGCTTCTTCGCCTTTCATAGCAATGAAATAAGGTTGCCATGGCTGAAATTCGGGGTTACCGTGTTGCATGCTGGGAGCTGGAGTCTGTCACGTCATAACATGGCAACACCTTGTAGTGCCTAGTTGTGAAGCTGAAGGGAAATAATATATAAATATCTTTTAAACCCAGCTTTTGCTGCAATTTCAGCAGCCAGTCTTTACTCTTTGCATGTTTTGGTAGATTCGTAGTGATGCAATACTCTCTCCATGTTAAGATGATAGTTTGAACACAGCTCTGTGAGCTGTTCAAAGCTTGGGATACTATTTTAGAATCTGCTTTAATCTTCTTTACAACTTCTCCTCATCCTTAATTCTGTTCTTCATAGAACTGAAAATTCAACAGAATTTGGGCAATTTGTTTACCACAAAATATCCTCATGATAAACTGCACACAAGTGGTCTCTGTTTGCTAACTAAAATAGTTACTTAAGTTGCCTTTAAAGTTCTCTCTAAATTCTCCTTAGGTGTGAGTGTGTGCTAGAATGGTTGTTTGTCCTGTTTGTCTCTGTGTTGCCTTGACATAGACGGGCGACCTATCCAGGGTGAACCCCGCCTCTCGCCCATTGACAGCTGGAGATAGGCACCAGCACCCCTCATGACTCCAATAGGGATAAGCCTGTTGGAAAATGGATGGATGGAAGTTGCCTTTAAATACAATAGGCGTTCCTCAAATGACGTCAAATTACTAAATTTAGACGCATGTGTGGCGGCCATCTTGTGGTCGTACAAACAGAGCGGTAACACTTGAATATACAAGTTTACTTGTATGAGTCAAATAGTGAACAGCTCTGTCCTGAATATCACCTCAACAGACATATTATGGCAACCATAAAACTGCTGTGTTGGTATCTGCTGGGGTGACTCGTGATCTGATGATCATGACCTCAAGTTCGTTTTTCATTGATTTTCCAAAATCTCAAAGGATTACAGAGAACTGTCAGTGTTGGATATAAACTTGTAACAGAGAGGACTTTACTGTGAAATTTGACCGAAGAAACCTAAATGTACTACATTTCAACCAACGTTACAGCTGTTCTATGCTGGGTTTCTCCATTGAAGCAGGTTGAAATGAAGCTCCTGGGATGTTGTCATCTTCTAAAATGATTGGTATTTCAGTTGTTGCCACTGTAATTTTCACTCTTTCTGTGTCGTTCTCAAATGTGACGTCATTTGAGAACTGCCCCATTTGTTGCAATGATTATTTTTCCGTGAAGCTATCCTTCGTTGTAAATGTTAACTCTAGTTAACATTCCAATAAAACCAGTTGACATTTTTGGTTTTAACATGATAAAGTGTGGAGAAGTTCAAAGCGGTTTAAATTTCAAAGGCCTGTCGGTGCGGCGTTTGTGTGTTTAGCTGTAGTATAACCATGTAGTATAACCATGTCACCGTCTGATGTGTACAAGCAGCAAAGACTTAAAAAATCTTTCTCACCTGGAGTATTACTGGTAACATGGCTGTGGTGCCAGAATTCCTCACAATATGTTTTCAACTGCAGATGAACAAGCCTCCGATGAATGCATCCCTTTTATCCTCTTTTCACACCTTATTCTCCTACAGCATGCCTCGTCACAGCAAAATAACAACGGCAAGCAAACTGAGAAGGAAAATGATGTTGTTGTAGCTACTACACACAGCCTATTTTTAGCTGGCCACAGGACTTTGTTGCACTTCTGTAGAGTGAAATGTACTGTCTTCCTGTGATTTCAATCATTATTCTAAATATTTGATGCATGTTTATGTTATAAGGTGCTGTGTTGGTCAGGCAAGGGATAGCAAGTGCTGCTTCACATACAGGAGTTAAGGCAAACATTGTATGGACCAAATTCCAACAAAACCTGACCTAATATCTAACTTGGTTTAATTAGACATAATGAAATTGGTTTACACTAAGACTGAGGTCATGTACAGACCAATACACTATGCTGAACACACAAACTGTAACTGTATAACCTCAGCTCTCGCCTACCACAACCGTTTTATAAACCTTCATGAAACTCGTTTCCACCCGCTCCAGCACTGCCTGTTGCTTTGGATGGTTGACCCCAGGTACCTATGCTATCCACCTTCTGCCCCTCTGCTACATGTATGCTGTCTGCCTTCTACAGACTAATTCCTCTCTCTCTTCAGTATAGCTCCTTTTCTGTGGAAATTTATTGCGCCTGCTCCATACTCCTACTAGATATCACAATGTCTTCTGCCAACATTTTAGTTCATAGGGACTCCTGCCTTCCCTCACCTTTTCAGTCTTTCATTGTTTGAAGATAACGGCAACATTAACAGCAACAACAGCTTACAGTAATGGTAAATATAACCCCCATTGTTTCTCTTTCTCCCACTTATCAGGATAAACCTTTTTTTTTTGGTGGGGGGGGGGGGGGGGGGGGTTGAGCATAAAAAGCCCTTAAATGAGTCAAAGTGTCTAATCATACTCCAAAACAACTGTTTAAGCCAGTAACTTCCTAGCAACAAATTTAAATGTTTAAATGTCTCATTAAACATTTTCAAATCTATTGAGAATTGAAAACCTTTTACAATGAAATTTGACTCATATGTGGATTTGTGAACTCTGTCTGATTCTCTAACAGCAATTGCCATCCTAAAACCAGGCACTGATTTCTAATTAAGTCTTCTTTCCAGTACTTTGGTCAGATCTTAACTTGTATGGGAAACCTTACGCACTTAGGAAGGGATTCCCAAAGCAGTGCAATCTCTTCCATGTTTTGCCAGTGTTATGTACTCGTTATTTGTTCTAGTAGGAACCACCAATTACAAGCAGAGACTAGTCCAACAATGTGCACCTGTTTTAGCGTCAGGTCACAGCTGCCCTCTCTTTGGCCACCAACACAGCAGGTGGCATGAAGTGTTCGAAGAGATGGAGGAAACTGGTTTACCTCTTAAAAATCATATTTAGCAGAGAAGTCCAGGTCGCCAATTCACTATGAGTTCCATGAAACCTTTAGTACTTCATCTGACCCGAGGAAACCTGTCAGTTTTTATAAATCACTACATGAAGCTGTAGATTGTGAAAGAAAGAGGGAGGCTACATCCTCTCAACTGGTTCATTCAGAGATAAAAAAATCATTGATTACCTTTAAACTTTGATTGTAGTGTAAATTTCACATGGTATCTTTAAAAATATCCTGTAAAAATTTGCAGTTAGATCAGAATAAAAAAAGAATCACAGTCATGTCCTTTTGATTTATTTGGTAAAGAACAAATAATCATATTTATTTGTCATTGTAACATACATTCCAATTGAATTTGTCCTCTGCATTTAACGCATCCTTAGAGAGCAGTGGGCTACCACTGTGTGGCGCCAGGGGAGCATACTGGGGCTAAGGGTCTTGCTCAGAGACCTAGAGTTATTAACCTCTGCATGTACAGACTTTGAGAAGATTATTCTTTTTAGTATAGTCTGCGTAATGCAAACAGCTCTGGGGTCTATACAATCTACACAACCCCCAGCTTCAACCATGAATGGCCAATGCACAACACTATTTTGAATGTTAATGTGCTTTTAAATGAGTCAGCTGATCATTATTATTTTGTGATTAACAATGACAACTATGAAGAAAAGAGCAAAGAAACTGTGAAGAAATTTCAAAGAAAGGCTTTTATTAAATGTGTAAAAGCACATACATTGTTCACAACATATGCGCCTTATATAGTGAAATTAAACGACTGAGAGGAATTATGATGCAGTTTGGCTTTAATTGACCACTTTACTGTCTGTGTCACCAGTTTTCACTGTCTCCATAAGGGCATACACATACATAGGTCAGAATTTGCAGGAGGAACTGCACATTCTGATATCAAGTTTTTTTTATAGATCACTGCCTTTGCACGAAAAGTGACGTAAGCAAGATTTAGTCCCCATTTGTGCACACAGAAGCTTTAAAATGAGGCCCCTGGTCTTTAAGAATATACAGCACGTTGTTTTGACTGTAATTCCAATAAATAAAAAAAGTTCTGCTGACTTTTCCATAAATGTCCACCAATATTCCAGCAGTTCTTCAATGAATTACATTGAACTGAGTCACTAAGTTTGCTTTTGTATGGATGGGTCCAGTGGCCGTGGTTTTACTCTACAATCATGGTGGAGTGTGACCCAAACAAAAAACCTTTATCACAATGATATGCCCCTGGGGGAATCGAAGCCTTCAGACTGATAAATAATCCTCACGGCTAGACAGAACATAATATGTTATTTCCAGACACATCCTCAGTGTGGACTACAGCTTTGTTTGTTCACTCTCCAACTTATTGCTCTATGAGCACTGTGGTTGTGGTTGGGGGTAGAGGTGAGTCAGAGGAGAGGACGGACATTCACAGAGAGAGAGAGAGAGACAGGGAGGGGGATGAGGCTGTGAGGGCAAGTCATAACTGCTCTTATTATTTATGTGTTCAGAGGTCAATTACACAGGCCAGCACAGCACAGCATGGTTAATAAATATGGATCTATACAAAACCAGAACAAGTTTAATCAGAAGGATTTAAAATGGGAGCACTGCAGCAAGTGATCTCATTACCTTGATCTGCATCATTCTTCAATCCTTGTGTATAGATAAACCTTTTCTAAAATATTGTTCTGGATTCCAAAAGTTTTGGAGCAAATCTAAAATCCATAATCTTCGCCTTTCTTTTCAGGAAAGCATCCAGTGAAATCTACCTGCTACAAGTAATTATTGTGCATCATTTAACAAAATTACCTGCTTCCTATTATTGTGTTAGTCACACAGCATTATTGACATAAACTTGTTTGACCTCATGTGAGCATTTTGCTGTTATTTTGCTTGAGATCACAGTTGTCCTCGCAAACAAGAAAAATGTTCTCTCATCATGAGCTTCTAATAAATGAGGTTCTGAAAAAAAAACTCAAAACTGTAAGAAAAATAAAAAGTATATTATCTTGGTTTGGATCAAGTAGATCTGCCTGGTTTAAAAGCTTAAACCAAATCAAGCCTAAACTTAAAATAAAAGAAAACGGTAACTTAAAAAAATAACAGCCACCCTGTAAATCTGTCAAAAATGTCAGAAACAGTAAGCATTAATTTAAATAGGGCTTCATTTGAGCATGTTTTTTTCCTTTTTTATTGTTATGTTGTGCTAAAATATTAATGTGACTCTGGATATTTTTATTTATTTTTTGGTATATTTTTTAGCTAGAACAAAGAGTTTGAATAAACATAACATATTTGTATTACGCGGACACATCAGCTATTTTCATCTAAACTGTTGTTAACCATTCGAGCTGTGTAGGCTGTGGACCAACGAGCTGCTTTGTGGATATCACAAGAGACGGGCAGCTTGTTTTCAGAAAGTAAACACAGTGATACAGTAGAACACCTCTCTAAATATCTACCAAGGCAAAATTCAACCACTGCAGAAGTTTCATAAAATAGTAGAAAGAAATCCAAATACATTGTTCCTTAGCGCTGTAACAGAAGAATAAATGGCAAATTTACAAAAAAGATCCAATGATTTACTTGACATATTCTTGGTAAAACATGTCATTGAGGGGATTTCAAAAGTGCTCCAACATATTAGCAATCTGTCATTTCAAACTAGATGATTTCCTAATCAAATTAAAATAGACAAAGTAATCCCAAATAGAATTGGAGGTAAACATCAATTTTCCAACTATACACCTATATTGCTGCTACCACAATTCTCCAAAGTGTTAGTTTCTTTAATAGACTGCAAACATTTTTGGAAAAAAGTAAACTAATCACTGAAAGTCAATATGGTTTAAGATCAAAATGATCAACAACACTGAGATATACAAGAAGCAATGAAATAAAAACCTACTGCTGTTGACAAGGAGAAAAGTGTTGATGTTATAAAAACTATTATCACAAAAAAAATTGTGATTCACTGATAGAAATATATATTTCAGTGGATTAAAGGTTATTTAGGTTGGAGACAGCATCATGTGAAAGTGGGAGATCTGTTGTGTTTAGTGTTCACAGTGTTTAGACATTGCTTATGGAGTTCCGCAAGAGTTATTTATGGGTCCAAAATTATTTACACTATATGTAAAGGACATATATTTTCTGATTTGTAGATCCTCTTGAATGGATGTTAAAGGAGATCACTGAAGTGCTGAAAAATCTAAAAATCTGGTTTGAGTTAAGAGGTGTGTAGTGCTATCACAACATGGCTGAATTGTGTTCATTTTAACATGTACGATGAGAATCAAAATGCAAAAAAAAAAAAGCAAAGAACTTCCACACAGCCACAAAGGAGAGAGACTCAGCTGGGACGGCCCTTCTCTCAGCAGGGGTTCCCTGTGGCTATAAAAGTTTTTCCCCCACAGACAAAGACTCTTCTTCAGACTTCACTTCACACTCCAAGCTGCTCAGACCACCTCTACCTGGAGCAGACCAGGAAAAAGCTACTTTGGGACCATGGGCCCTGGCCGGGCCAGACCGCCACACGAAATAACACCTGGGAGAAACTTCTCTTCTTGTCCGGGCAAATCAGAGTTAGGTCTGCTGTCTTAACCTCATCATCAGTAGCAGGAGGAAGAAGTCCCGCCTGCCAAAACAGCTTTGTTTATTTTGTCAGCCTTTACAGGGAAGCAAAACCCAGACGGAGCTGAAAAGCCGGCAGAAGGATCCGCTGGCGAGTGCTGAGAAAAACCTGCTCAATTGTGACTGCAACCGGGTCAGAGACTGTCTGCAGGACATCAGGCCTCTGATTCCGACCACATGCTGCTGCAGAGCTAAGTGCTAGCCTGCCAACAAAAAAACGATTCTCCCTGCTTTTACGACCTTCCTGGAATGGCCAAAGTGGACAAAACTCACTCAAGGCAAAAGACAGGTTTGGCAGAGAGACCCAAAAGGGGAAGTATAAATGGTTCATTTGGGAAATGTTTGTAAACCGTTTGAACACGGTGTCTTTGAACAAAGGGGCTAACGGAGGTAGCTCATTTCTTGCATTCGGTACCATGTCATTGTTGAGTGTGTTTTTATGATTATAACGAAGGTTATCTCCACAAGTGTTTTATAAATTGATGGGACATTAATGTTTACATTATCCAGCCCACTCATTATGACTAAAATAAAACCAAAGTTTTATTTCTTAGCGCTGAATGCCCGCTAGCCAAAATGCTATTAGCTCCTGCTAACATCCGGTTCCAGACATTTCAAAAGAAGCTTGTTTTAAAACATAAAGCTTAATTGTTCAGCTCCGCCGTCGGCCGATAGGACTATGAGCCTTATTCCCACATTAAAATCGAAGATTAATGTCGGTTTTAAAGGCAATTTTGATAACTTTAGACTTTAACCTATTTAGCAACCGATCGCTACAGCAACCCCAGGCTCGGAGGGAGAATCGCATGAATAAGATCGGCCATAAGGGTTAAATGATTTTACTGAGCAAATCAGTCTTTAGAATAATATTTACTCAAAATAATGTTCTGGTTAACTGGGGCTTTGCATTGTGAATGGGTTGAAACACATGTCCAATGTTGTTCTGAATTAGTCAAGCTAATTTACCCCAATTCCACCTTCATTAAGTTGAGCTTTTATTCTTTAACTTAAAAAAATATTATTTCATCAAACAATGTTTTGTTTAACTCAGGATTTGTGTTGTGAATGGATTGAAACACATGCCAAATTATTTTTTTACTCCATTCCATGCTTTTTAGAACTACATAATTCAGCATCCTCACAACTCTGGTGGCTAATTGTCCTCTTTAAAATCACTTGCATTTTGGTCTGTGGTGACCTGGGTTAGAATGGGTGTCTCTGCCTCTGTGCTCTTCAACTTTCTAAATAGCTCCCTCCTGGTGATGAGGAGATGCCATTTAGCAACAGCTTTGTGAATGCAAGACTGTGTAGCTTTAGAGCAGGGACAATGCCAGTTGTTCCATTTTGTGTCATATGACACAATTACTCTTCCACACCTACTGTAATAGGTAACCTTTGGTTCATGAACAGGGATATGAAATTTGAATGGTGGACCACCCACAGTCAGGTGGCCAGACAGGGGTAGACACTCTGCATCAGCATTTTATTGACAACTAAGGAAACTAGCCTTACGCTCCTCCCCAAACCATTTATTTCCCACCATTGTTTCCAATGCTTAAGCAGTTAGAGTAAAATGTTTATCTTCTGCAAGTGGGCAATATAATAAAGACTATAAATGATGGCACTCATAAGGCAACATCCCACTCCTTACTGCAAAGTCACTATTCAGATGGAACCGGTCAACTTCACACATCACCTTCTGAGTCGGTCCCCAAGTATTCTTTATGTCTATGGGTGTTGTGGGACCACAAAAAGATTGTTCAACTGCAAACACACCATGTATAATATCAACACACTGACAGGCCAAAAACCTGTCCTTCAACACCGTCTCAAAGTGGTGGGTATGCTTTCTTTTGCAGTGTGTTTTGAATTCTTTTTGTTTAACCTCATTTGCAGTGGGGACAAGTCACCATCTTCTGTTTTCTGCGTATTCAGTAACTAGGTGTTTTAGGGATCTCTGAATGCTCTGCAGGAGCCGCACAGTGCTGAGTGGGGGCCATGGGGTGCTGAGTTGGGGTCACCGGGTTCTGTTTGAAGGCCACTGGGCTCTGCCTTTGATTGTCCTTTGCAGACAGCAGCATGATGTTATCTGCAACATGTGACTCCTGAGCTCTTGTCTGTGTTTTGGTCCAACCTCCACAAACCGGACAGAAACAGCATGTCCAAACATGAAACAGTTTAAAATACAGATTATCAGACTTGAATAGTAGTGGCCTTGGCGTGAGACAAAACAAGACAATTATTTCCTAGGCAGTCATCATCCCGCACAGTAGCTATGCAGCATTTGGCCTTGGCAATCAGCAGGGCCGTGCTCACATGTTCGAGTGGCGTGAAGCCATAGTCACTTCAGAATAATATTCCCATGACATTAGTAAAATTCTGAAATAAATGACCTGCTCCCCTCATCTGCAGGTGAATTTTATGATTCTGTTTCAGTGAGGGTTACTTTCTCTTTAAAAGAAACGTTGTAGTTGTCCCAAAGTAGGACCCAAAAAAACACACTAAATCATGCTCTATATTTACAGTGAACCACTGGTAGCTACAGTACGCTGTGATTGTGTGTGTGTGTGTGTGTGTGTGTGTGTGTGTGTTTGTTTCAAGATTCAACTATTTCTTATTTGTATGCCATTTTCTGGCATCTAGTGACCAGAAATGGACCACTATGAAATTCACACAATAACCTTTAGTAAGTGAATATATATCATTCATTGTACAGAATATTACACCTTTTTGTCAGTGTGTTAGCTGCTTAACAACACCTTAATAAGAGGGATAAGTGGAGTTATGTTAGTTTCCTCACTGTTGTATGTTTGTAAGAGTTAAAGTTGCACTTCTTGTCAGTATAAGAAAACTGTAACAGCCTTTATTGGACCAGCTGACCTTCACTGTGCAGCAACAGGTGGTTGTGGGATAATGCTCTTTTACTCTATGCTCAATACAGATGGAGAAAAGTCTGATCCATCTGGCACTTTCTCTGGCATCTCAAAAGCATTTAAACCGTAGCAACGACGTCATGGAGAAACCTTTGAAGTGTTGAAATTGATAATTTCTTTTTTTCTTTTTTTCTTTTTTTTTTTTGCATAACTTGCTGTTTTTGTGGAGTTGTACTTTCTTAGATATTTGCTGTTAATATTTTATATAATGTTTACCATTTTTGTTTTCAGGGTCAGTGAACATTTATTATTAAAGTAAAATGATCTGTTTGGTATATATTCCCATTACCAGTTTTATTTTCCCAGCATTAAAACAAAAATCAGATGAAAGCAGTCCTTGGCTATGGGGGTGAAAGGCTTGAGAAGGAGGGGATAAAAACAGCAGCTAATGAAATGAATTCAAGCCTTGCACCGTGGGTCTGTAGTGGGAGGATGCCCAAATTGCATCAAGCAAATCTGGGGAATGGAACCCATATGGCTAATGGATTAGGGTTGCGATATTGTTTTGGAAGGCTCTACAACATGGCGTCCTTCAAATGTTACAGCAACGCACACCTCCACATATCATTACAGCTGCAGAATCGAGCACACTTGATCAGACCCAGGAGGAAAGGATGCCAGGGAAAACAAGAGGACAGCACTGTGAATAATGAATATGGTCACCTTAGTCATCTATCACCATCCGTTAGAAGATGACTTGGATAAGGGTGTCAGTGCTGAGAGCTGATAAATTTCTGCACCATCCTCAGATTTACCCTCTTCTTTCTCTCTGTGTGCATGTCTCCTCCAGCCTCCATAATCGCTGGCTAAGGCAGAAATTAATCCACGTTGCAGCGACCCAAACACGTCTTTGTAAATTGGACACAGTAGGCTGACCATTGTGAATGCTGACTGATGACATAGCAGGCCCAAACTTTCACTGAGTTGTGTTACTTTACTTAAACATATATATATATATATATATATATATATATATATATATATATATATATATATATATATATATATATATATATATATATATTAAAATGGGTCAGCCATGTCAAGGACTAAGGCCTCCGTACATGGGCTGCGCTCACTACCCCTGCACCACTTGCGTGCCCTGTGTTACTTTCCAAAAGTGGCAGGAGTCAATACACAGGGATGTAGTAGGTGGGGCTTGGCCTGAATCTTGGATCATCTTTGAATTGTCTTGTTACTAAAAAAGTGCTTTACAAATAAACTTGCCTTGAGAGGATGCACTGAATTAGCATTTCAGAATTGGGATGCAGGTAAAGCTGGATACATAACTCAGTCTTAAGGGAGAAAGCAGGGTGTCACACTGAACAGAAACCAACTTACACATTCCTGCTCACAGTTCCAACACTTCTCTTCTCACCCTTTTCCAGGTGCTGGCAGCTTCTGAAGCTGAGTTTAGGGCCCTATTAGATATACCTAATAGGGCCCTGAGTTCAGTATTAAAAAAAAAGCCATGAAGGAGTTTTCTTCTGATGCAATGAACTTAACGACCTTATTGAGAACCGAATCTGGAATCATTTACAGGGATGTATGAAACAAATTTTACTATAGGCTACCAGTGATCTCCTGTCCTGATCCTCACAGCTTTAGGTGTTGCCACATACCAGATTAATATGACTGTATTATATGATTAACAGCCTTCTGTAGATAAGACATGCACAGGAGGTAATGCAATAATTTCAGTCAGGTGTGCTGGGACTGTTCTACACTATGCAGAACAGAGGGCCCTGTGGATTGGGGTGGGGGATCCACTGCCTTAGACAGAGCTAAAATTCTGTTTAGGGCAGAGGATTTTCCAGTCACTAAAAGAGGTCGGTTTGACTGGCTTGGCTGCTATCGTTGTTATTGAGTTTATGATCAGTTATTCACCATTAAAGTAAATACTGAAAATTAAGACTATTTTGGGAAAACTAAAAAACTGCAATTTGTGTCAATAGATTCATATGTAACACCAATATTGTTAGTGGGCTTGAGTTGGTACCACTGTAGTCAGGGTGTTAAACACTGTGTTCTCAAAATCAAGATTTGAGTCTTTGGGAGTTTTCATATTTTTACAGAACCGGAGATTGTAAATTGACCTTAAGTGTGAGTGCAGACGTGACTTATGGTTTGCCTCTGTGTTGGCAGTGTGATGGGCTGCCGACCTGTCCAGGATGTACCCCGCCTCTCACACGCTGATTGATGGTAACAGACACCCCTCGACCCTGAACTAGAGCAGTAAAAACGAATGGTTCTAGCTGGCAGTTGCCCATTCATTTTTCAGAATCTTTACAGATTCAAACTGAAACTGTACTTCATAAAATTAGCTAAAAACTTTTTCTTTATCCCATGAACTGGCTATGTTTGGAGTAAAAAATATATTTAAATTATATTTAAATTCTGTTCCTGCTAAATACCACCTACAGCTTCATCCAATAGACAAATGCACTACAATCTGACATTAATGATATAAAGACAAAGGGTGTGATAAATATAAATTAACTTTTAATATCTACCTTGGTTCTGGGGGTCATGGTTTTGTCTGGGTACAACCATCCGCTGGTCATACAAAGTCGTTGTATTTATTAAGAAATACTTTTAAACATACTTTTGTAATGCAATTTTGTTTGTAACTGTAAAGTTAAAACCTGCCAATAAAACCAAATACGACTTAACATAAGAAAAAAAATAAGACTACATTTGCATTTAACAACATATTATTCATCTGAATATATGCACCAGATTGAAACATCTGGGCACATCATGCCCGCCGTGTTACAACCCCAATCATCAAAATCAATAGGCACTTGTGTTGCACTCTGAACAACCAAAAATACAGATCTTTGGGACCAAATGAAACACAATACACAAAATTAAATGAACTAACTTAAATTAAATACTTATATAGCACTTCTCTTGACAGTCCATGTTGAAAATAATTTATTAGAACCGTTGTCTGTTCTTATCAGATGAATTAATTCAGTCCACTTTATCACCTGTACTGAACAAGCTTAAAAATGGTTGGTATTGAGATTTAAATTGAACTAGAAAAGTCTAAATGGTCCTGTATAAATCAGTCAACAAATAAAGACTTCAGATATTAGACGTACTGGAGCAGACAAGATGGCATTCACGCTGCGTGTCAACATTGTGTGTGCTGTGTGTGTGTTGTGTTCGCACAAGCAGCAAAGTTTATCTGTGATGCCCACACCGCTAGATTTTGCAATCCTTCTGAGAACAAGATACATAATGTTTGCCTCAGTGGAGGGAAATAATTTTTTCCTTGATTGAATAATAAAAAGATAAAATTTCCCTCTATATGCCTCTCCGCTCACTTTTAACTTTCCTACGCTGCTTTGGCCTTCACTTTACATGAAAGAGTAAGACGTCTTCAAGTAACCACCACTTCAGTGTAGTGGTCCATTCAGTGTGGTCTAAATGGACCACTTTTCAGTCAAAATATGAGACTTGTTTAGCTGTCAGAACACAAACAAATATTAAAATCTGTGAATGAGAGTGTCAGAAAATGTACTGTTGAAGCCGAATTCAGCCACACACAGAGCCACTTTTAAGAGTTTTCATTGAGGGGTTGAATTCTGGAATGGAGAACCGGAGGCTGTACCAGACTGTAGCAGATGTGTGATAATGGCTGGAGCTGGACGGCGGAGCTGAGGCTTGGCAGATGTAGGGAGCAGGCAGCAGATGTGAGGCAAGGGCGAAGATGAGGAGCACACGAAGGTGAAGACTGTGAGAAGCTCTGACTGGCAGACGTGGGAAACTGACTGACAGACGAGGTTTGGGTGAAGACGATCCGGCAGGGAATGGTTGCTTGCTGTACCTGCTTTGTTTTGGAAGAAATTCCAGAAGATTCCTCCGAAGACGCGGAGCGGCACCGGGCTAAAACGGCTCGCGCTGCTGCGGGTGTGAGCGGCTTATGTGATGAAACAAGTTGGTTGCGTTACCAGACTTTGTTTTTACCGGTTCCTTGCAAGTTTTACAAATCACTGTGGTTTATTTCTGTCAGACTGGCGAACTAGTAAAACCCCGTTTTGGGACCGTTTCCTCCGCCGCTCCTTGCTGCGACATATTCACGTGCTCGGTGTTGTGGTTTGAGAGGGCCGCGCTTTGTGACGCCGTACCTGAGTCCGCGATTACGATTGGTCGAGAGGAAGTAGTGACTGTAGCATCAACTAATATGATAGGCTGAAAGGAAGGAAGGAAAACTGTCTCTATCAAACTTTTATTTACCCTTTTTTTTTACCTATCGCGCAACACGTCTATCGATCGATATATATTGTTATTGAATTATCGTCCAGCCCTAGTACAACAGTTCCTATCGAATTAGCTTGTAGAGCGCAGTGCCTTACCACGACATTACGTCACAGGATGTGATGCCGGGCGGTCAATAATGGCCGCCCCCATACACAGTGATTGAGATGACAATTTATGCTTTTATTTTCTTATTGATTAATGCTAAATTCATTATATCACCACGGACATATTAGTTTTAGGTACAGCTAATGATCCACTGATTTTTCCTTGTTGACCGGACTTCTCCTTTAACAACACAGCAAACTTTCTGGCAATGGCTACCAGAGGGCAGCGTCCAACCTCTGCAGGGTCCAGGTAAAGCTTGATGCTACCAGTAGTTACTCTACCCCTGATCAAATTTAAACCTACTGAAATACAGTAAAAGAATGAGAAGAATAAAAACGTCTGTTGTCATGGTCTGGCCTGGCTGTCTGCCTCTGCTCCCAGTAGTCAGGATCCTCGGTGCTACCTGCGTTCACGTGCAGCAGTGCCATCAGACTCACTCCTGTCATCTGTTCCCCTGTCTTTATATACAGGGTTTCCCCAACCAGCCAGTGCCAGAGTATTGAAAGCTACTGTGTGAGTAGATGTCCAGCGTTCCTTGCCTGCCTTGCCAAGTTTATCTTTTCTAGATTTCTTCGTCTCCCCTGTCAGACATCATTGGCTTTCTGTTTTTCTGGACACTGACCAGGACTGTTCCCTGACCACGATCATCGCCTAGCCCATCGGATCTGTGAGACTGCATCTGCCTTTTTGTATTGGACCCTGTCCCATCTCTCAAAACTGACTCCTGCCTCAGCTCTCCTGCCTGTCATTTCCTGCTGTGAGCAGCCTCAGGTCTCTGCTCACATCTGTTTAGGGTTATACTACCTGCTCCAGGTTCTGGTTGATTTCATAATCATATCTGGATCAGACAGATTATGAACAGGCCAAAACAATCCTAGCCAGCAAAGACCACCCCCTTGTAGAGGAATTTGTTTTCCTTCCTAATGTACAGGTTGGCAACTATAATGGGCTTGACACACAGGGAGTGACAAACAACAGCGACTAATGGCTCTCCTCGCAGACGCGGTGAAGACCCAACACACGAGACGTGACAGCAACGGCAGCATTTTCAAATTGCACTGTGGGATTGCCTGTTTCCCAGAAATTTTATCGGTTATGAAATTTGAGGACTTTTGATATCTTAAAAGCAGTCCTGTCATGTTTGGAGGTAAGGTTGTGGTTAGACCCAAATGCAGAGAGACCAAGGCAGGAAGCGGTCATGAGTGAGTTTGATAAAGAAAATCCAAAAACTTACAAAAACACTGGAGAACTCAGGAGCAAAAACCAAAACGTAAACCTGGGGTGGAACACGAGGAAGCGATGAGGCAAGGTGGCAGGCAGCAGCAGTGGGCACAGGAGTAGTAACATGAAGCAGTGCAGCTGAAACAGGTGAAGCCGTGCGGAGCAGAGCAGAGAAACCAGCAGTGAGTGGAGAACGAAAGGAGCTTAAATACTGTGAGGAGAGGAACAGGAACAAAGGCAGGGGAAGATTGGAGAATTGGACACAGGTGTGGAGAAGGAACTGAGAGATAGTGGCAACAGGGGGTGAGAGAGAGAGCAACAAAGCAAAGCAGGCAGAATGTAACTAAACAAACACATAAAAAAAAAACAGAACTGTGTAAACCATGACAAGTCCATGACCGACAAGGATGAAGAGTCAGAAGATATTTCTGGAGCTGACTAAAATCTTGATTTTATGTCTACTCTACGAAAGAAAAACACAATTGGTTCATCCTATGTTCCAGACAAGGATACAGCATGGGGGATATCCTCGTCTTAAGGGTGCACCTAACAGCTGATCCAGATAAATGGCTGTAGTGCCAAACAATGGTGACAAAAGATGAACATTGTTCAACTTGTGTCACGTTGCAAGCCCATATGTGCACGTTCCTTGGCTGGAGGAGGGCAAGAAACTGTCGCCTCATCCACAACTTCCCAGTGTGTCGAGCCCATAAGGTGTAATTGGTTCAGATATTATTTTGTCTCAATTAAAGTTCTTAATCAACTTTGACTAAGCTTGGCACATTTTAGAATGTTTAACGATATCCTTGTTGATAGGTTTGTTTATCGCTAAGTGTGGAAATTGTGTTGACATGGGGATTATGCTTTGTCTGTCTCTGATTGCTGCGGTGCATCAGAATTGCCCCTGTGGAAAAAAAATAACTTAACTGAACTGAGAACTAAACTGATCAGATCAATATTCCATAAATTGTGTTGACTTGATATTATACTGTAATTAAAAAGTGTTTCTTTATTATTTTATTTGAGCAATGTATATTACTACTACTACTACTACTACTACTACTACTACAACTAATTGAATTGAATTGAACTACCACTAATAATAATAACAATAATTTTAGCAATAGTGTTAACAATGACAATAAATACTAACTTTATTATTTATTGTAGTGATAAAATTTACACCATAGGAAAACTCATCAAGCCTATTGACTGCACTCTCAGCACTATTACATTGACCTTTTTGCATATTTTCTTATCATATTACATACATATTTTTTAACATACATAAACAAAAATCTCCACTGTGTTACTGTCCTACAGTGGGGAAATTCGGGCATGACAATGCTGAATTTACACACAATAATCATTATCCAACATTTTTACAATGTTATGCCCCAACAAATTAAAAAGATCTCTATTAATTTCTACCACAGCTAAAAGAAAAGTATCTCTGACAGCCTTGAAGCAGCCAGTGTACTCTTTTATTTCATTTTCCAGAAGAACTTCGAATTTGATTTGTTTATGCTGTTCCACAGCAGAGGAAAGCGTCCACTTATCTCCAACGGGTGTTTGCCGGGTACTAAGGCACACAAAACACGCAGCATGCCGTAGCATCTCAGATTGATCAGTCACCATGACCATGGGAGGTTATTTTAGAGCCACTGATTTTAATAAAACATTCAGTATTGCAGTCATTTGCGATCCCAGAACAACGGTGCAGTAAAGGGACACCACAGTGGTAATGTGCTGTGGTTGTTGATTATTCATCCAGATGACTGGTCCTTGGTCCAAGAATCTCTTTCATATGAAAAAAAAATCACCTTATAGCCCTGCCTTTTACCTCGGTTCTCCCTCTCTGCTCCAGAGTTTTAATCAATCATCTCCTTGCTTAGCTCTTTCCACATCCACAACATTGGTGACCAAAATACTCAGCAAAATGAATATACTTTATATTCATATATAAAAAACTACAAATTGAACTATCAGAAATGAGGATAAGCAGCTGCAGTGAAAAGAGCACCTCTCCTCTGAGACAGCAAGGCATCCAGCAGAGGTAGAACTGATGGCACACTGGCTGAGTAAGGAGAGGAACTCCACTTGCTAATGTTCAGAACTCCTAGACACCATAGAATAGAAATACCTTTACTGTCCCACAGTGGGGTAATTCAGGCGTGACAGTGGCAAAAACAAATAGACAGAAGACACCAGACTTACATACAAGATTAATTAATAGGAAAATAGCTCAATTTAAAGTTAAACTGAACAGCAGAAAAGAAAGAGTTACCAGAACGGGGGGAATACTGCGCTATTATTAATATATAATAAGGCATATTCAGGTGAATATAAAATGTTCAAGTGAAACAAATAAAATCAGCACCCGGTTTACAGAACGATGTAAAAAAAAACTGCAATAAGCTCAAAGCTGGAACAGAAGTCTTTAAACAAGAGCAGGCTGTGAGTGTTCCACTGTCTGACCCGGAATGTTGCTGACCTTAAACACACAACTCACGCTACTAGTTCACAACTTCATCGGTAAACTTAAAAATCCTGTTCATTTCATCATCAGCACACAGGCTGCGGATCGTTACTCGTCGTGCATAAATGACCCAGAATGAGCTGAAATACGGACCCACAAAGCCGCCAAGTCAGGGAAAACATGACCGAGTTTCTCCTTACCTGTTTGGCATCCTTCCCAGGACCAGGCGGTGGTTGTTGTCGCTCAGACGGGACCGCTGCTGCGCCGCGCCTGCCTCCGATCCCGGCAGGTTCTGGATGTAGAGGACAGATGTGCGAATCAAACTCAGTTCGGATGCGCGCTCTGTCAACAAGGTGCGCAGACGGAAACAATGCGCAGGGAGAAAGAGCGTCTTTTCCGCCCTCTTATCTCGTCTTTCTCTGAAGGTCCACACAAGTGTGACAGAAGTTGTTTGGGAAGTCCACATGGACCGGATCGCCCTGGAGCGACACCGTGAAGAGCTGAACCTCACTGCGGCCACCGCTGCTGCTGCTGCTGCTGCTGCTGTGTGCTGGAGGCTGTCGGGGCGTGTTCTTCAAGGAGGAGGAGGAGGAGGACAGAGGATGCGCAAAGATGCTCGGCTTGAGGAAGACGCTCCTCAAAAAAGTTTGGAAAGGATATCCCGCCTTATTTTTACTTTATTTTACATTTTGTGAAAAATGTGCAGAACAACTTCTTCCGTGCAAATGTTTTGGACTTTAGTATTAGAACGCCAAATGAGGCTGCAGTCCTTAGAAATAGCAACCCAAATAAACACGGATGTCCCTCTGTACGCTCTGTATCAGCTTTACTCGTTCTAACCTGTGCCGACATTAATGGATCCAACCCATATTCAGAAATACATAATCTATTCATTGAAGATTCAAGTTTGTCTTGGAGAGTATTTCAGGAAAACAGAAAAGCACTGAGGCAGTGATGCTGAAAATGAGATGAAAAAAAAAAAGAAAAAAAAAGAAAATGAGATGAAATATATAGAACACACAGTCCCATCAGTACATTAACTTGCTTTGTCCAGGGAAGAGACTAGATATCGCAGAACCTTGTTCACCAAAACTAAGAAGGACACCACAATGGTTGATTCAGAATCAATACAGGTACACCTACTGTCCATCCAATACCTTTGTAAATAATTCATTTGGTAAGGCTAGCATTTTCCAAACAGCACAGACCATCGATGGTGGAGTTGCACTCTGTAATATTAGTACATGTAGTACCCTAATCACCCTACAGTCAGGCAAAGCCATGTTCATCTGACACAAAGGAAGCTTTATTTGAAGGTGCTAGAAAGGGTTATTGATATGAGTTTTTATACAATCATATTCAATAAATTAATATGTTTTCCGACGAGACTTGTACCTTTTGAAAATAACAACTTTTAAGCAGGTATTAAATACACTGCTTAATAATCCCAAATTCCTGTATTTGAAATGTTTTTTTTAGTTCATTTTATTGGTCAGATGTAATGTAAGAAAAGACGTGAAAACATCAGTTTTTCAATTGAATTGAATAGAATCAGTCTTTGTGTAATTAATTTATAAAGTTTCATTTTGTACTCTTCAATAATACTCTAATCTATTTAATATTACCCAAGTTAATTGTTAGCTCATCAAAACAACCTGAACCGAGAGGGTGGAGAAGGCCTTAGAAAGAGAGCTAGGTTCATGTTGGCCCCATCTCTGGGTGGGTGGTTCCGTGGGTCGTCTGGTCTAGGTGCAAGTCAAGACTTTTTGAGCTGTTTACAACTCCTGTATCTCAAACAGTTGTATCTTCAATATTCAAATGTCCCAGTCCTCCAGCTTCCTCATCAGGATCAGCTTCCCTCACAACCATCTATAGTGATGTTGCAGCCCCGCCGGCTTCAGCCCTTACCAACAGACCCCCTAGCGAGTTGTATTTCCACCCATGCCTGTATTCTCCTTGTCTGTGTAATGCTTGGCTTCAGAGAACCCTATATCGGAGCCAGACAGGGTGTTGTGTTTTAAAAAGTTTAATAATATATATTTGATTCTGTCTGATCCTGTCTGTGAAATCACTGTCTGCAGTCACAGTGAAGTCACTTACTGCCTGCTCAAACTCTGCTCAGATAATCAGGTCACTATATATACCAGCCTCTCCCAGTGTGTAACTGCAAGATTCTTTAAAGCCATTGTGGGACTTAACCATCCAGTATTCCTTGATTGCCTGCCTGTTTTTGACCTCTGTCGTCCTGTGGAATTTGCTTGCCTGTCTTGCCCTGGTCAAATTTGTCCTGTGGCTTCTGATTCTGGACATCAAAATCTTGAACCATCTCTCAACGAAGTCTGCCTCCCTCTGTCCCTGTTGGATACTTATGCCTATCGTGTGCTTCTTGTTACTGATACAAGCCTGCATCTCTGATTCTCCCCAAGCCTCTGTCCCTTCGGAAATCTCAGCCTGTTGACTAATATATTGTATATGACCCTAGCTTTTCTTATGGATCTCTGCCTTCAGCCTATTATGCTGTAATGCAAACAAATCTGGAAACCCGATAATTCAGCCAACACAGAAATTCGTTTAAATGGTTTGTTGAATGAACTGGTGTTCCTGGAACAGGAACTCACAGGGGCACTCTGAACTACTGTGGGGGAGAGAACAAGGTTAGTGGCCGAGACCAACTCAGTGTAAAGATGTGGGTACTGAATAAAAGCCACTAACCTTTTCAGAAGCCAGGAGGCTGCACTGGTTCTGATCGGTGGATCCAAGGGCTCCATCAGGGTGATCTGAATCACTGACTAAATGATCCACTTCTTGTAGTATGACAGTGAGGCTGAAACAGAAGGGAATCTGTAGTCCATGCTAAGGACATAAACAGAACAGGCAGGCGTAAGAGAGAGGACAGGTCCACAGGGCTGAGCTGGAATCATAGTAAGAAACAGTCCAGGAATTGACCAGAGCTGCTCCCCCAAACTATATGGTGTAAAGGAGGCCCTAACTACCCCTCACCACCCACAAGAGAACCCACAGTGTGAAAGATTCAACAGAACATTGTACAATCTGCTACGGACAATTCTACCTGAGAAGAAACAACGCTGGCCAGAGCATCTGACAGAACTCGTGTATGACTATAAAGTCACACCACACATAACCACAGGGTATTCACTCAACTACAGATTGTTCAGTCAATGCCCTGCTGAGGAAGGAACAAAGAAGGGACAAGCACCTGGATTGTCTAGCAGTACATCAGGAACGTCTACAGCATATACATGCCAGAGCCAGGGAGTAAACTGGAAAGAGGGTCATAGAGAGGGCTGCAGGTCGTAAAGGAAAGTATACTGTCCATCGATTGAAGGGGGATATTTGGTGTACCTCCATAACAGACAGCTAGGTAGAAACAAGATTAACAATATACTCATTGCTAATACATTAATATTCCAAATGTTTAGTTCAGTTAATAGATGTAAACTGGCCTCACATTAAAAAGATTACATTGCGTTCTGTTGGATGCACTCAGTGAATAAACGACCCACAAAATCTATGTATTTCATTGTCTGCCTTTTTACAGGGTTACAAATGTTTTATTGACCTCTTTGGTTTTGGGCCCATTGGGCATGGGTTTAAACACGTACCAATAGTTGTACTGAATTTGTTAAAGCTAATGTGACCTCATTCCAGATTATTTAAGATAAACTTTGGTTCTCAAACCTAAACAGCCACACTGATCTGTGATATCCTAGCATCATTTTATGAGTAATGGTTTTTAATCATTATATTTCTGTCCTTTTGTTTTTACATGTGTACATAGGTTAATTTGTTTTCTTTAATCATATTAATTTTGCTTAGTAATATATTTATAAAAACATCACAAGGCTAATCAAAGAGTAGTTGATTGAAATGTGTTTTACTTGTTCATAAATTATATTTTGAAGAGAAACTGTCACACAGATATTCTTTATGTTTGAATACATAGGATATCTTTGTATTTTTGCATCATATAAACATCCAATACACTATAACAGAACTTAGATATATTTTCCTTCATATATTTTCTGTTGGTTTTTAAATAGTCTCTGACTAGCTGGAGCAAGTATAGGTAACATACTATATAGAATAACATGACATAAACATGAATGGTGACATGAAAAAGGTGTCAAATATCTATTCACCATGCCAATGTCAGTTTATTTGTAAAGCCATTAAAAACCATGTATGTTGGACCAACAGGGATACATCAGGGTGTCATGAAGGTGTAGAAATGAACAGTAATGAAACCAGTTAGTTGTTTATTTTTTGTTATCCAGTGCTTGAACAGTCTGACCAGTTCTGTATTGGTAAGTTGTTCAATTAAGTTAGTCCAGCTATAGTAAGAAATTGCTTGCTTCATAAGGTAAATGTTTACATTTTTTTTCCTGGAAGGTTGTAAATTCCTAATCTGAGAGGACTGTGGAGCGAAAATGAACTTTATGACCAAGATTATTTGACATCCTTATAGTCTAAATTTGCTGGAATAGGTCATTAGGCTGACACAGCAAATTTTAATTGGTGGTGAGCAGTTCAAACAGTCTATATAAAGCCCCAGCTGGTTCATCTCCAGCTAGCTTTCTAGTCTATTTGTAAAGCCATGCTGGTGTTTGGGAGGCCTACGTCTGTCTGCAAGATGGTCCTGAGCAGGAAATTTGAATTATTCAGCCACCTCACAGCAGATTGACGTTGTCATGTGTAAGGCAACTTGGCTGGCCTCTGCCTGCACCAGAGAACACCAGCAGATGGATACAGACTGCCACTGCAGAAACACAAGCAGATTACATAACTCCACATTCAGATTTAACTCCTGCACAATTTAGGCCTGGTTCACAATTTACTGCATGGCTGGAGCCATTTTTTCATGCTCATCTTTCTCTGATCAGACGCAGAATGTGTTATGCTTTCACAGAGAGGAATGAGAATCATAAATTATTCACCTGGTCCAGCTTTTATGGGCAAATGCTGAGCACACAGCAGCAAGGACTCATCTCAGAACAAGCAGTTAAGCTTTTTAGTAGATACCCAGCAACTGTTTATGCCACTCTCTAATGCATCACATTAAGTCAGCTTGAGTCAAACACAATTATGGAAATGACTGGAGTTAGACAAGAACGTGTGAAATGCTATAAACCAAAACATTGTCATAAATTTTCAGAAAGACATAACGTACCCCCTTTAATGTGATACAATTACCATAGTGGCCATTAGTGATATTAGAGTGAAGCTTTACTGATGGCTTGGATCGTGATTAGAGCCATAATTTCTCAGGATAACTCCTGTCACTTTTACAGAGCCATTGACACTATGAATACATGCCATTACAAAATATCGCTACCTTATATATGGCTACATTAGAAATGATATATGATCTGTATTTTAGCTTCTCCTCAGACCTCCCCCACTTGCCCTCGATTGAAATGTTCCCCACCAACCAAGGTTGAGACAATCTGACCTGGCTGAAAGACATGTTCTCATGACTGCTTATGTTTACAGACAAATGTATTACTGTCAGGGAATGTGTGTGTGTGTGCTTCTCTCCATGATACGATGAAGGAATGTGCCTCTCATGGAGGGCATTTGTGTGCTTGCTTTAGAGTGGATAGTATGATGTCCAAGAGAGCCCAGCGTTAATCCAGCCTGGGGTTGTCACTTTGATCTCTAGATGAGAGGCTCTACAGTAAAGCTCTCAAGCTTACCTTTTCTGTTAAGAGTCACTCAAATTTTACAAATAGGTTAATCGCACATCTTGAGACAAGAGGTGCATCCCATCTGTAGGTGTTGCTTACATTTTACATTAGTACTCTCTTCAGATGATGAAAATAAGCTACTTGTGTGCTCTACACAGGAACCAGTAGGAGACCCTTGCACAGTAATTACCAAACTTGAAAGGGTGTAATGATTGCACTGTATGTTAAATAAACTTTGGCACAAAACATTTACAAACACTGCTGGAAACTCAGGGATTTGTTTTATTTATGGGTATATTAGCTTTGGAATAAAGAGACACACAAATGGCCAACTATTTACAGAAGATGCTGAAACCCTAAAGGTTTCAGCAGGAAAGAAACTGATTATTTATGTTTTAAAAGTAAAAACATAAATAAATGCTCCACTAAATAAACCAATGTACTTAAAATGTAGCAATTAATAAAAAATAAGAACATTATATCTATCAATATGTCCGTTTAAATTATTCAATTTATTCACTACACCATGTGTTTTATAATTTAATTGACCATCACATTTTTTTCTCTATTTCCAACACATAATTAATTTAATTTTGATTTTAATTTAACTGTATATTTTTCACGCTTTTCCTTTACTTACAGATGTCTCTTAATTCCCGCTTTTATTGTCTTCCCTTGTTTTTTCCCCACAAACCTTTTTATTTCCCTTCATTCGTTTACATTTTTCTGTCTCCTTTTTACTTTTCTTTGTGCATTTCTGCCTCATTATGAAAATAAGATGTGCTGTCCTTTGTTGACTCAGTTCCGCTGTTATTAATCAATCAGAAGGATGTGGAGAACTGGATCATGACCATACTTCTATACTATGGGGTTATATTTGTACCACCAACCTGAGCGCGCAGTCATTAATATGAGCATGCAGTGAGGCTGCTGTGCACCACACATGCTCTCTCAATACATGAACATCAATGGCCAAAAAACCTGAAACTCACACTATGCGGCCCCAGCCCAGCAGATTGAGCATGGATTCTCCAAGAACAGAAGGTCTGTTTCAGACTCGGTGGACAAAACTGTTTTCATCATTGCCTGAAGAATACGGCATTGATACTGAAGCTCTGTGTGTAATGCATGAGACAGATACCCAATAGTTCAGCCAGAAAATAGTAGACTTAAAGAATTTGTTTTTCTCCACTGGTTTGGTTCATTTCTTAATACAGAAATTACATTCTTAAAACTCTAAGGTCATTGGCCAAAACAGTTATACAGCTCAGCACAATGCCATAGCTTACTTGCAAAAGCTCAATTGCTTTGGCTCATTTCCTGAAACAGACCAGATGTTCTCAACACTCTTGGTTCTTTTGCCAAAATAGCCTGAATTGATCAGCACACCATGGTTCACCTGCAAAAGCCCACATCTCTCCCAAAACAGTTCATCCATGTGCCAAAATTGAATTCCTTTGTCACAGAAATAGTCAGTGACCCCAAAATACATTATCCCTTTGACATTGTGTGAGCACTTTAAGTGAAATTGTTTAGATGTTTTGTCACTATTGCAGAGCACTGCCCAATAGAACACAGTTGCGCATACAACTGATAAAAAAGGTTTTATAGTAAGAGTAGCTTCAAAGGTTTGACATCACATTTTACACTCATACTGCCAAGGAAATTGTAACGATTTTCATTCACGCTAATAAAGTAACTTCCATATATTACTGTACTGTACAGTCGAGTAAAAAGAAAAATATATATTGTATACATATACTGTAATATAAACACAAACAAAAAAACACAAAGTGTATTTAGCCTACAGTGTTGTGAATATAGTAAAGCTGGAGTTTCAACACTAGCACCTCACCAGCCACCGTCCTCACCCTCCTGGTCCTCCAAACGCTGCTGTCCCTTTGGCCACAGATTCTTGTCCACGTCACAGTGTATATTCTCCCTTGCAAAGCAACAAGAGAAGAAACAGTGTGCATGTCGCAACCATCCCCTACACTGATCTCCTCTAAAGTCTCCACACACAGCGTCCATTGCATTGAGCAGGGACCTGTGAGCCTGAGCCCGATGTTTATATACTCTTCACCTCCAAGTAGAGAAAAACTCCTCAATAGGATTCAGGAAAGGAGAGTAAGGTTGTGCCCTACATCTCTTGCTTTATGCACAGTGTTCTGTCCTATACAGCTAACTATTCTATCATTGTTTGAGTACTGTACATACCTATTTTCCTTTGGAAAGGTTTGGATGATGGAGGAGACTGTAGAGCGAGGTCCTTTAGGCTGCCCCAGGCCACCTATTTCTGCCATGGTAAGGCGATGGTTGACAACATGGTATATACTTGTGGTACAAATTTCATCCGGGACAGCCTGGTGACTTTGTGCTCCACGGCCTCTTCCCCCTATCCCACCACTACGCACCCTCAATCGAATTTTTCCTTTTCCTCGAGCAAGATGTTGCCCTTGTTCATTTACTTGTGCCTGGTGCCTAAATGTTCAGAAATTGTACCGGTCCTGGTCAAGCTCTATATAAAGGCCTACATGTTTGGCAGCACTGATAATCATGGACAGCACTTGTCAGGTAACTTACTGCACTTCAATTCAATCAATTCAAAAGACTGTTGTGCATGTGATGACTTATACAAAGATATCCTGCTGACATATTTTGGAGAGAAGAACCGTTAGATTGAGGATCAACTAATCAGTTTAGATCACTATTATCTATTACTGTAACTTGGAAAATGTGCTAAACGTAGGCTAGCTGTTCTAACTTTGGTCTACTTGTAGTTAATCATTAGCAGAGATGTACTGAGACATTTGAGACATGAATAAAGACATTTGCAATTTGATGAAATGAAATGAATGAGAAATGCTGTTCTTTTGTGAACAATTGCCAAGTGGTTTGGAGGTTTGTCCAAGTTATTTTGAGAGTGTAATTTCTGTTTCAAGAAATTAGTCAAACCAATGGAGAAAGACTGTAAAGAGAATAATCTCAGTCATGGTCAGTAAACTGCCAAGAGCACACTTAGGAACCACTGTGGGGAAGAGGGAGAGGTTATTAGCCTGTCTGGCAATGTGGCAATAAGAATTGTTGTCTTGCCAAAAAGAGTCCAGCAGATTTTACTTTCACAAGTGGAGCCTTACTGCTTTTGCCATAATGCTCCGCTTGATTTATATATGCAAGAAGCTTTATTAGATTTTATGCTGGGACTATTTCATGTTCAATGGACACTGAAATGGGAAGGTAAAATAGGAAAAAAGGAGAAAAACAGATGAGACAAAATGCTAAAAGGGAGAAAAGGTGAAAGAGGAGAGGAAAGGAAGAGAGCGATATAACATCCTCTGAGTCTACCTGCTCACCTGCAAAGAGAGACATAAAACAACAGCAAAACCATCTGATAAAGTATTACAGGTACAAACCACCAACGCCTTGATATCATCATTGAAGAAAATAAAGTATTAATACGACATCTATGAAGTGACAGCTAAAGAAATGGTAGGGGTTTCTGTATAGAAATTAATCTGTAAGCACCTGAATGTAATCACCTATAGGTCTTTGTGAGAGTGCACTTGTGTAAGTAAGGTTTTTTCATTAGAAAAATGCTTAATAGTGGTTGTGAGGAACAAAATACCCCCCCAGCACCAAGGCAAACACCAGATGAACCAAAACTCCCGATACCTGAAGGGACCCCCTGAGCAAATGTGCCCAAGAGGGGCCAACACAGGGAAAGCTGCCTCCTTAGTGGAGACCTGAGATGTCCCGGGAGAGGGGGCAGTTCAAACCCAACCTGACAAATAGACAAACAGAAAACCACATACATGCTCACATTCACACATTCCAACCCTTGTGCCCCCACATGCGAACACTCCTACCAAAAAACCCCCCAAAAAAACAACACCACATATCCTTTATTCCCAAGTCCAGGCACCAGCATCCTAGAGGGCAATCCAGTCCCCGGACCCGGGAGGTGAACCCCAACAGAGATGGGGCCAACATGAACCGAACGGGCAAACCAACCAAAGCCCACCCCACAAACCCTGTGGTTCTACCTCCCCCACACTGCCCTCCATCCCCAAGCCCCCCCCCCCCCCCGCCCTCTCCCCCATATTCCAGAACACAGCAAAAGCGTCGACCCCAGCCGATCACCCAGACCAAACGTCCACCCCCAGCCAAGACCCCGGACCCGGTGGCCCGCTCCTCCTCCAGGCCCCAGACTCCGGGTGGCAATCAGAGAACAAGGGTGTGAAAAAGACCCCAACCCTGCATCCGCCTGCCCAAATGTCATGTTGTTGCTCTGAGGCAGGATCTCTAACGACCTCTGATGAGGCAGGATAACCAGCCTCTGATGAGGTGCACATCTCTAATGACCTCTGTCAAGACAAGATCTCTGACAAACCTCTGGTGAGCTGGTGAAATTGGGTAAGTGAGGAGTGTCCAACATGAACCTCCCAACGTGAAGCTCATTGATGAGAGATTGACCAGCAAGAACTTCCTCCTCAGATAGTTGTGGACCAGTGACAGGCCGTTAGCATGCAGATGACCACAGCTCACGGGATGTGAATTGTGATGGTGACGAGAATGACAATGAAGAAGAAGATGATGATGATGATGATGATGATGATGATGCTAACAATAACGAGGCTGAAGATGGCAGTGAAGGTGGAATCAAAAACAGTTCATATGGTGTAAGTGGTGGACAGGAAGATAATAATGGCTGGACCGTAACTTAGAGTGATGGCGAACCAAAAGGGAGTAACAGCAAAGACAGGGAAGAGAGTGATTGGACCAACGACACTGGTTGAGCACAGGCACCATCTGGTGACTCGGGGCAAGTAATAGAAGCTGGAACGGACTGATGACATGGGCATTTCTAGCTTAGTGGTAGACCCTGCATGCCTTTGATGGCATCTTTGGTGCTCTTTGTCCTCTCCTTCATCCTCTTGACCTGAAAACTGGCTCAATGCCTATCTGCTTAACTTTGTATCCTTCCTAGACAAAGAAACCTATGGACCTACTCTACCATTGCTCTCTCTAACATGAAAAGTATTCCTGGATCTGTGCTTCTGTGCTCTTTTGGTCTGTCTGCTCTGTCTTCTCAAGCGACCAGTAGGTCGTTGTAGATGGCCATTCACACCAAGCTTGGTTCTGCTAGAGGTTTATTTTTTGCTAAAGTGGAGTTGTCCTCTACAGTGTCATTACATGCATGTATGTTGACTTTGTCAACGACACATTGCCAGCGACTGTCCACTGTGGCTACACACTCTTTTAGGAGGAGTGAATGCTGTAAGTCAATGACTTGTTGCAATCACATAAAAAAAACTTTTTAACCAATTTGTCTGGAGGATTTGATTGAATTGACTTTGTAAAGTGCCTTGAGATGATGTGTTGTGAATTGGCACTATATAAATAAAATTGAATTAAACTGCTTTTTGTGCACAAATGTATTCTGAGACCTGACTGCTTTTATAACAAGGCGCCTCAGTCATAATTAAATGAAATAAGAAAAAAAAATCCTACATATAAAACACAAGGGCAAAATATAAGCCATTTAACAACCATTACTATGCTATCCTACACTCTACATACCATAGGTACACTTAATTTTTGTTAACTCAGTAACAATACACTGCAGGAAAGAAACCCTGAGTCCATGTTTTTTATCAACACGGTAGAACTGCCTGGGTGAGCTCTCTGTCTCCTGCTTGAATGTGTAATTAAGCTGATGGAATTGAACGTATCACTAGCATCCTGCAATTGCTGTGTGGATACTTTGTTTGAAAATAGTTCCATACTGAGGAGATGTTGGATTTTTTTCATTGTAAATACTTATAGCATTGCTAAAACGGCTGATGTTTAAATTTAAATTATAGTCTCAATGGTTGATGAGGAGCTGGAGTGTAAACTCCACTGTTTGCATGCAGCTCTCTTGCTGATTTATGCTTAGGATAAATACTATAAATGTGTCGTTAACTACAATTTGGTATGCATTGATTCCTTGGTCACACTACTGGTTCTTTTTGTGATGATAGTGACATTGAAAGGCATCAGACCCACCTAATAACTTTCAGCAGACCTTTGTACACATCTTTTAGTGTGTCTTCAGAAGAACAAATAAATAAAATGAGAAGAAACTGTGATTAATGTTTCTCAGCACACATATAATATATATTTGTATATGGGTAATAACACCTCCCTGCATTGACTGTGATGAGACTAAATGTGAAACACTGAGCCTTTCCTCTGTTCAATCTGAGCACGGTTTGGCCATAATTCATGAAATCTGGCTTATGTATGGGTGTTAGGAGGGGCAGACAAGAGCCGCGTCTTGTTTGCTGAAGAAATCGAGAAATCCGTTATCATTCACTGCCAGCCATTCCTCTCACCCTGCCCAGAATTTCTCTTTAATTGCCTTGTGTATTCGTTCAACCCCCGACGCTTAGAGTAAACCTGATAAAAGGGGCAGCAAATCGATCAGCCTTTAATAAGGTAACAGAAAATCTTCTCTACATTGAAGAAATCCTAAAACACAATTTCCAATTACCATGTGGTTAGATGGGTAATTTTCAAGGTGTACTAGTTAGGTCTTTTCTGTGTTCCCACTACAAGACCCTCTGCTGTTTAAAAATATTTGATCTTTAAATGATTGTGATCACATTGTAAAGCAAATAGGTGGCAAGTTGCTTCATGCACACATATCCTAATCATTTAGAATATCAGAAATATTTCAATGTCATGGCAGGCAGAATCACAAATAATGTAACTGACTGCTGTGTGTGCATCAGGAGTGTTCTGTTTTCTTCCTAGTGGCTACATCTGATGTGGTGTTGTGACACTGTCCTGGAGGGGGACAGTAGCTGAGCTACTGCTGGCAACAACTTCATGTTATCCTTCTATATGTATATATATATTTTATATATATATATATATATATATATATATATATATATATATATATATATACAGTTGACCCTGTCTTTCAGTGGTTAACCCTGTCTCTCTCCTATACATCCTATACAAACATTGGCTGAGCTTTTTTTTTTTTTTTTTTTGGCTGAGCTTTTACTGCGACTACCTGTATATGCTCTATTTCATCCTACGGACTTGAAAACTGGCTCAGAGTTTATCTGCCTAGCCGTATTTCTCTACTAGATGAATCCATCAAATGAGCAACAGTCACTAATATTTACTTTTCTCCCACATGTAAAGTACTCCTGGAGCATACCTCTGTGTTTTTTTTTGTATTTGTATGCTTTCTCTTCTCAAACCAACACTCAGCCATGGAAGAAGGCTGTTCACACTGAGCTTGGTTCTGGTTCTGCTGAAGGTTTCTTCCTGTTAAAGGGGAAATTTTCTCTCCACTACATGATGCATGTTCTATACGTGGGATTGATAGCAGTCACTTTACAGATTATGTAAATTGCTCAGTCTTTTTTGCTCCTCAAAGCTAATGTAAATCTACTTGATAGAAGCAGATGTTACAGATGAGGTGTGAAAGATCAGATGCTCATAAGGAAGCTGTCTGTGTCTGTCTCAAACCTGTGGAAGTATGATGGTTCATCAAGCCAGGTGAACCAGTTTTCTGTGACAGACGCAAAAGCAAGAAGATGTAATTCTGACAAAGGATTTGAAAAATAAATCTTCATGAATGAAACATTACACTGCAACTGCAGTCATTTTTGATAACATTAAATGAAACATAAAAGCAGAAAAGTAATGCTTAAGTTGTTAAGAGAACACATTATTGATCAACTGAAAATTCCTGCTGTCATAGATTTAGAATGTCTTTTGACCCACATGCAGCAAAACTCTCCGAGTTCCAGGGCAAGTTTAAACCAAAGCTTTATTTGTTCCTTAATAGAAAGTTCAGGGGGTGCACAGGGGGATCTGTTAGAGGAGCATGGAAACATTGGGAACTGAAGGTTGCACAGAATCTTTCCTGAGATGGCTTATGCAGCTTACTGTTTTGGCATTAGGGGGTCCGCCGCAGGAACAAGGATCCTGCACCCTGGTGGAGGGTGGGAATCAAGTGGAGCCGGTGGTTGGAGAGCGGGCCGGCAGTAGGGTCTGGACCAGCAGTCGGCGAGCTCAGAGAAAGGGGTGTGATGACAACCCCAAGTCCAGGTAAACAGTTTGGTCAGTAACTGAAACCTGTATGTCCAGATAGAAGGAAATATTTGATAAAATGAGGTAGTCGAAAATTACTTCTTAAAGAGTAGCTGGTTTCGTAGACAAACAGAGCTAGAACTATATTTGAGCTTGACATTAACACAAAGGACAATCAAGCAGAGATGAGTCACTTGGCTGCTCCTTATATCCCCGGCTGGTAAATCCTATACTATCGGTATATACTAGTAAGACTATTAAAAAACAGCAGATTACTTTAAGATATGTAAAGGCCTATATTAAATTCATTTTGCGAACACATCAACAGATTAAATAATTGCTCACTTTTTTGCCGAGGATCGGAACGCCAAGGTCCCCGCCCTCTACTGCTACCCGTTGCACAATGCACCCGACCCCTTTGGCCCCTTCGACAGGTGGTGAGCCCATTGGAAGGGGGACCCATGTCACCTCTTCGGGCTGAGCCCGGCCGGGCTCAATGGGCAAAAGCCCGGCCACCAGACACTCGCCAACGTGCCCCACCTCCAGGCCTGGCTCCAGAGTGGGGCCCCGGTGACCCGCGTCCGGGCGAGGGAACACGAGGTCCAACAATCGTACTCATCATCATCTCGGCTGCAGAAGCTGGCTCTTGGGACGTGGAATGTCACCTCTCTGGTGGGGAAGGAGCCTGAGCTTGTGCGCGAGGTTGAGAGGTTCCGACTAGAGATAGTCGGACTCACCTCGACGCACCGCTCTGGCTCTGGAACCAGTCTCCTTGAGAGGGGCTGGGCATTCTTCCACTCTGGAGTTGCCCATGGTGAGAGGCGCCGAGCTGGGGTTGGCATACTTGTTGCCCCCCATCTCGGTGCCTGCACGTTGGGGTTTTCCCCACTGAACGAGAGGGTGGCCTCCCTCCGCATTCGTGTGGGGGGACGGGTTCTGACTGTTGTTTGCGCTTATGCGCCAAACAGCAGTTCAGATTACCCACCCTTTTTGGAGTCCTTGGAAGGGGTACTGGAGAGTGCCCCTCCTGGGGACTCCCTCGTTTTGCTGGGGGACTTCAACGCTCACGTGGGCAATGACAGTGGGACCTGGAGGGGCGTGGTTGGGAGGAATGGCCCACCTGATCTGAACTCGAGTGGTGTTTTGTTGTTGGACTTCTGTGCTCGTCATGGATTGTCCATCACAAACACCATGTTCAAGCATAAGGGTGTCCATATGTGCTGGCACCAGGACACCCTAGGTCGCAGTTCAATGATCGACTTTGTTGTCGTTTCATCTGATCTGCGGCCGTATGTCTTGGACACTCGGGTGAAGAGAGGGGCGGAGCTCTCCACCGACCACTACCTGGTGGTGAGTTGGCTCCGATGGCGGGGGAGGAAGCCGGTCCGACCGGGCAGGCCCAAACGCACTGTGAGGGTTTGCTGGGAACGTCTGGCAGAGTCCCCTGTGAGGCGGAGCTTTAACTCCCACCTTCGGGAGAACTTTAAACACGTCCCGAGGGAGGCGGGGGACATTGAGTCTGAATGGACCATGTTCCACGCCTCTATTGTTGAGGCGGCTAGTCGGAGCTGCGGTCGCAAGGTTGTCGGTGCATGTCGCGGCGGCAACCCTCGAACCCGCTGGTGGACACCAGCGGTGAGGGAAGCCGTCAAGCTGAAGAAGGAGTCCTACCGGGCTTTTTTGGCCTGTGGGACTCCGGAAGCAGCTGATGTGTACCGGCAGTCGAAGCGGCAGGCGGCTCGGCTGGTCGCCGAGGCAAAAACTCGGGCGTGGGAAGAGTTCGGAGAGGCCATGGAGAAAGACTTCCGTACGGCTTCGAAGCGATTCTGGTCCACTATCTGGTGTCTCAGGAGGGGGAAGCAGTGCAGTACCAACACTGTTTACAGTGGGGGTGGTGTGCTGCTGACCTCAACTCGGGACGTCGTGCGTCGGTGGGCGGAATACTTCGAAGACCTCCTTAATCCCACCAACACGTCTTCCATTGAGGAAGCAGAGCCTGAGGACTCTGGGTCGGGTTCTCCCATCTCTGGGGCTGAGGTTGCCGAGGTTGTTAAAAAGCTCCTCGGTGGCAAGGCCCCGGGGGTGGATGAGATTCGCCCTGAGTACCTTAAGGCTCTGGATGTTGTGGGGCTGTGTTGGTTAACGCGGCTCTGCAACATTGTGTGGACATCGGGGGCAGTTCCCCTGGATTGGCAGACTGGGGTGGTGGTCCCCCTATTTAAAAAGGGGGACCGGAGAGTGTGTTCCAACTACAGGGGAATCACACTCTTAAGCCTCCCTGGTAAGGTCTATTCAGGGGTTCTGGAAAGGAGGGTCCGTCGGATAGTCGAATCTCGGATTCAGGAAGAGCAGTGTGGTTTTCGTCCTGGCCGTGGAACACTGGACCAGCTCTATACCCTCAGCAGGATTCTTGAGGGGGCATGGGAGTTTGCCCAACCAGTCTACATGTGCTTTGTGGATCTGGAGAAGGCATTCGACCGTGTCCCCCGGGGGATCCTGTGGGGGGTACTCCGGGAGTATGGAGTACGGGACCCTTTAATAAGGGCTGTCAGGTCTCTGTACGACCGGTGTCAGAGTCTGGTCCGCATTGCCGGCAGTAAGTCGGACTCGTTTCCGGTGAGAGTTGGACTCCGCCAAGGTTGCCCTTTGTCACCGATTCTGTTCATAACTTTTATGGACAGAATTTCTAGGCGCAGCCAAGGTGTTGAGGGGATCCGTTTTGGTGGCCTTAGGATTGCGTCTCTGCTATTCGCGGATGACGTGGTCCTATTGGCTTCATCAGGGCGTGATCTACAGCTCTCACTGGAGCGGTTCGCAGCCGAGTGCGAAGCGGCCGGGATGAAAATCAGTGCCTCCAAATCCGAGACCATGGTCTTGAACCGGAAAAGGGTAGAGTGCCTTCTCCGGGTTGGGGAGAATGTGCTGCCCCTAGTGGAGGAGTTCAAGTATCTTGGGGTCTTGTTCACGAATGAGGGGAAGATGGAGCGGGAGATCGACAGGCGGATTGGTGCAGCGTCTGCTGTGAAGCGGGCGCTGTACCGATCCGTTGTGGTGAAGAGAGAGCCGAGCCAAAAGGCGAAGCTCTCGATTTACCGGTCGATCTACGTTCCTACCCTCATCTATGGTCACGAGCTTTGGGTCGTGACCGAAAGAACGAGATCCCGGATACAAGCGGCTGAAATGAGTTTTCTCCGTAGTGTGTCTGGGCTCTCCCTTAGAGATAGGGTGAGGAGCTCAGTCATCCGGGGAGGACTCAGAGTAGAGCCGCTGCTCCTCCACGTCGAGAGGAGCCAGTTGAGGTGGCTCGGGCATCTGGTCAGGATGCCTCCTGGACGCCTCCCTGGTGAGGTGTTCCGGGCACGTCCCACCGGGAGGAGGCCCAGGGGAAGACCCAGGACACGCTGGAGGGACTATGTCTCCCGGCTGGCCTGGGAACGCCTTGGGATTCCTCCTGAGGAGCTGGCCCAAGTGGCTGAGTAGAGGGACGTCTGGGCCTCCCTACTGAAGCTGCTGCCCCCGCGACCCGACCCCGGATAAGCGGAAGAAGACGGACAGACGGACGGCTCACTTTTTTGGTGTACCAAATTACCCTCGTAATCATGAAATATGTTGTGGGCTAAGCCCCTGATGATGAGAATGTCTAGCTCCATCCTTTGTTTGTACTAATTTACTAATGGACAGTGTGGAAACCTTTGTACAATAAAACCAATGTAAATGGTGTTCCTTGGTTTTATTTGTCTTTATTCTAATTCTAGAAGTAAAACAGTGAAATAAACTATCATTTTGTGGAATCCTAATTTCGCTATTGTAAATAAGCAAAAGTCTAAACAAAATATAGCAGTTGTTTGGGTGGCAACGTTGGATACTTACATTTCTCAAGTTCAACAAATAAAACTCTCTTCTGCTTCTTTACAGAACTGCACTCAACAGCTTTCACCTATTTTAGTGCAGATAATAGTTAGTTTCTTGACTGGGACTAGTTTCGTAGCCTAGTATTAATTGTGGTAACCTCAGTATCCCAGTATGAATCAAAACTTAAATCTTGCGCTCCAAGCAGGCACGCGCAAGCACGCACGCACACACACACACACACACACACTAGAAAACAGCCAGTCATAAAGAGGGAAGGCGGAATTTAAGGCAGTACAACCAATGAGAGTGGAGTTAAACAGCACATAGCACAGTCATGTGTGCTGCAGATTTAAAGGGACAGGAAAGACCGGGCAGGCAGTGCGACGGAGCGGCAGGAGCAGCCACCAGGCAGCCGAGCTGCGAGAGGAGAAGAAGTGATGCAGCAGCAACGTTGTATTGTAAATTACAATAAATATTACAATGTTATTTACATCAAATAATTGGTCGGGACAATTAGGTCGGTCCAAAATTTTGTTAGGGACATGTCCCTATGGTCCCTATGCAAACCTACGCCCATGCCTGGATCAATGCGTGCGTTTTGTGTCCCTGCTCTGTCTTCTCTAACATCCAGTCGGTCGAGGCAGATGACCATTCATACTGAGCCTGGTTAGCTGGAGGTTTTCCTCCCTGTTAAAAGGGAGTTTTCCTCTCCACTGTCGCTTCACGTATGCTCAGTATGAGGGATTGCTGCACAGCCATTAACAATGCAAAGAACTGTCCCTGTGGCTCTACGCTCTTTCAGGAGTGAATGCTACTTGTCAAGACTTGATGCAATCTACTGTGTTTCCTTAGATAGAAAATTTATTGACCAATCTGTATTATTTGATTGAATTTGACTTGCCTTGAGATGGCATGTGCTGCAAAATGGTGTTATATAAATAAAATTGAATTGAAAATTGTACTTGTGTGCACTGTTTCATCAAGAATTAAACGTTCTCTCCAAACGTTGGAAAACAACAATAATGTTAATAATGTTTCACTGAGTAAAACTGGGGGTGAAACTCCAATTCCATGGTTCACTCACAAGTTGACCTTCCCTATATCGTAGGCAACCAATGTAAAATACCAGTCATGTAAAGAACAGAAACAGTGGCAATACACAGTCTAAGTGCAGTTACAGTCAAGGTAAAAAGGAAGTAAATTGTCTGTAAATTGTTGCATTGTACATATTTTCAACATGTAATGGGGTTTTAAGGTGTTATAGAGATGACACAAGGTGTAGGAGGTAAGGATACGGTGAAGAAAAAGGCTGTATACTTATATATTTCTGTTATATAAAGGTAATTCTCACTTAGATGTAACTGTTTTTTTTTTTTTTTTTAGTTTTTCAGTATAGCTTGTGTCTGTTTCTGGAATATTTGCTTTTGATCAAATGTTATACAACACACCAAGTATGGTTACAAATTTGGTGACTATTTGAAGTGACAAAAACAGGAATTCACTGGCAAGATAAATTATATCTATTTTGGGTATCCTACTGTGGTTCTGTTCCTTCCTTTTCTCCGGTCCTGCTAGTATTCACCCAGTCGTGCTGCTAATCCTGCTGGGGTTCTGGCTCCAAGTCTCCACTCTGCCGTGCTGCTGGTCTTGCTACCTCCGTCCTCCAGCTCCATCCTGCTTGCCAGCTCCAGCATTAACAGCCTCCTGCTCCAGCCCTGGACAGACTGTTGGTTTATTCATCCTCCACTATCCACCACCTTCAATAAACTCTCTAAACTAGCTCTGCTTGTGTGTGGTTGTGTTCGGGTTCATATAAATCATGACAATATGTCTGTAAATAATTTGAGGCTTTTGGATTGGAGCTGCTCCTGAGGGCCTAAGTGGTGGCATTGCCAGTCAAGCAATATTGTTATCATAAAGTTATTGTATGACAGTCAGTAAACACAGCCGCCATGTTACCAGCATGACATGTGGAGAGGTAAAAGCTGCAGTAGGTAACTTTTTAATTTAAATGTTTTTTTTAACATATTTGTTAAAACAGTCACTTTGTCCTGATAGTAAAATATGAACCAGATAATCTATGAAAAACTTATGCCCATCTGATACACTGCTCCCGAATAGAAACAACCAATCAGAACCAGGAGGAATGTCTGGGTCTGATTGGTTTTTAGCAGTGTCAGTCACTCTTGTGTATCGCTGCTCACACTTCATCAGATTTATGAGGCTGGATGGTTGTAATGTATTTCTGAAAAGCATATAAAATGTACATGTCCCACAGCAGTCTGATGTTGGGGCCAGTGGTGCTGTAGGTCATTCACGTACATCATGAATTCCCCAGTTGCCAATGGAAATATTAATTGCATTGTGTTCACTATGCATTACATAATCATATCTGCATCTGCTATCTGATATCAGTATATTTGTAAATGTAATTAAACATTATTTAAAAAATAATAGGTCCAAAATCTGAACCCAGTTCTTGTGTATGTCACTATAATACCAGTAAGGTTTGAAAAAGAATTAAAAAAGGAACAAGTCTTAAAGTAAAGGAGGATAAAGTTTTAACAGAGACATTGGTTCCACAGTTCAGCAACATCTCCATGCTTGCAGACAGAAAGCCTTTTTGTGTTTGTCATCAGGCGATTATAAAAGAAAGATTTATGTGCACACTGACTTTTTAAGACTAATGGTCCTAAACCCCCAAATAGCTGATGAACAGCCTTTTAGAGTTTTCAGTAATTTGCCTGCTCCTCTTACTTCTGTTTGCATTTAAACCTGTTCTTACAGTATGATTAGTTATGATTCACCAGCAAGATTTTCATCAGAGGTCTATCAGCAATCTAAAGTCTTTATCAAGGATAAACCATTACCATTTCAATAACACAAATGATTTGAGGCACTAACAGACATAAACAAGGTCTTTTGGCACATGATATTAAAGAAGTTCAGTGTGTGAATAGAAAGATATTTGCTTCAGGTCACAAATAAGGATTTCCATGGGGTGTCATTTTGATTTATGGAAGTCAAATACACATTAATAAGTTACGACTTTGTTGAGTTTGGCTTGCCAAGATCCTATCTTCTCTGTCCCCTGTCTTTCAATGTGGGATTTCAGCTCAATGACTTTAATAACATGCATGAATGGTTGGGCTTTTTTTTAAGAAAGTTGTTGCAGCTTTTTCTTCTCTTTCTCTCCCATTTCTGCTGTTAGCCAGCAATCAATGGCCTATTGCCTTTTTAATGCCTTCTCCAGGATCTTGCTGAAAGTCAGACACACTTCAAGATATCTGCCTCAACTGACTTCACAGCTTCAGCTTCATTTCTACTCAAAAATGGGTACAAATAATAAAGATAATGTTCGCTTAGTAATGATTTCCAATTTTCCTCTTACTTGTACCCTGTTATTAGTTAGATCAGTATGGCAGTGAAAATTAATTATCTTTTCACTTAGAAGGGACATTACCATGATTAATTTCAGGATCGAGTGGATGAAACTGGAGGATTGGTGCAATATGAGAAGTGAAATCAATTTGCTGTGATGTGAGGAGAGCCAGGAAATGTGGGGTATAAACAAGTATGAAATTACCCTCTTCGTCTTTTCCTCTTATGGGAAGACAGCACCATTTGGCAAGGTCTCTTTGTGGTGGAGTGTGACCCTCTTTGGCCTTCATTTGGATGAAACGGACCCGTAAATGAAATTCTCTCCATCTACCAGCCATTATTTCAAAATCACGCACTTCTCTGGACACCAGGAAATCAATTTACAGTCAAAAACAGGAACAAATAATTATTTCAGTACGGTTTCCCTTGGGTTTTATTCTGTTGATTCATTAAGTTTTCAAATAACAAATTTAATTTATGTTTGTTGTTATTTTACCTGCTACAGGACTAAAATTATTGAAACCATCAATCATCACCTATTCCATAGATGCAGCTTTATTTTTTAGACCAGGAGATCCAGGAAAGCTCTCCTCAGACTCAAAGCGAATCAAAACAGTTCTACCAAATGTATTTAAATGAGCTGTAATGAAGCCTTAGAACATCTAGATCATCCTACAGCACCAGTGAAAACCGAAGAATGCTCTAAATCACACTTTTTGATATTTTGTTTTGGTTGTTTTGGATGGGCAAAAACATCATTTAAAAGTTTTGTAAATGAGGTTACTACACCCAGTTCCTTGTTGGTGTTCAAATAAATGAGATACAGTCAATTAAAAAATATCTTTTGTTGCTCACTAACAAGGGAATCTAGGAGCTAACTCTATGTTGTGCAAAACAACAGCCAACTTCCATCCGGGTGAGAGGAATTTTCAGAGGCTTCCATGCTGGCTGAAACTCCATTTTTATTTGAATGTGTACACCACAGTGTAGTGGTTAAAGGCCAGGTACACAGAGACACAGATACGATGAGCTGGACTTAAATTTACATAATTTAAGTGAATCAAAAACAATTTCATTTTGGCTGCATTTCGATGACATTGGAGACTTCAAAGCTGAGCGCACCATATAGATGAAAGCATGTATCAGAGCATGGTCAGCGTCAAACCTATGGTTCTGTCTTTAAATCTGCATTTAAATGTTTGCTTCAACAGTGGTAAGTGCATTTTTAGATGAAAAACATAAAATAAGGCTTTTATAAAATACTAAATGATTATTTTGTTCCAACAAACAAGCTGTTTGTAGTGGTCTAATTTACTAAATAATAATGTACATTGATAAAAAAATGAAGAGCCAGTTAGGAACCATAAGAGTCAACTCTGCTAAGACAGCAGTGCCAACAGAAACAAAGCTTTGCAAAGAGCCGGACCCAAATCAAAGATTTCCCCTTGTTGTGACAGCGAATCAGGCTTCCGGGGAATAGAAAATTAATTTGGATATCATTTATTTATTTTAGAAATACAGTATTTCTCCTTGTTCTATCCAAAACCTGTGAAAACTTCAAAAGGTCAACAGCTAATTTTTCTTTTTTTCCTTTTTTTAAAAACTCAAACTCTAGTGACAATCTGCTGTTTTTTAGATTGAAAGGCCTAAATGCATTTTGATAGTTGACATGTAAGGATTCTTGCTGAATGATAATGTTGCCTTGGATATCTGCTGAATGGAATACTGTGGAGGAAAAGAGGATAGTTTAGAAGCGGCTAAGGTGTGTAATTTGAGGGTGTGTAAATATCGTAATGATTCTCTATACACATCTGGCACAGAGGATTAGTGACTGAACCAGAGGGAGGTATAGTAGGTGGCAGTGATTGCTGACTCTGTGTTTTCCTTTGCAGGATTGCTGGCCTCCAGTAGGTGATTGTGTTTGTGGATGAGGGCAGGCAGGAGATTGAGGGTTTATTGGGTTAAGTATTCTAACCATGAGCTATTGTGGTGACAGAAGGATTTCCATGTGAGGTTAGTTGATTTGGTATGATCAAGGAAGTGACCTGATGATCTGAGGAATGCGAAGACAAAAGCTACCAGGTTTGTGAGTCTAGAACGCAAGGAAACAAACGTAAATTCTAAAAAGGAATTTGATTTCTGCTACCAAGATGGTGCAAACTGGTAATCAATTACACTGGGAGGTGATGAGCTGCTCGACTGCAGGTAGGTAAACAGCTCCTCAGAGCCAGCCCCATTCACACAGGAGATGAGCAGCACAGGGAGGGAAGGAGAAAAAGGGAAGAGAAAGAAGACCTGACATTCTACCACAAAAGAATTATTTAGAGAGAAGAAATAAAAGCAGATATTAGGGTGAACAATAGACATGAATTTCCTCATTAATTAATAACTCAACAACTTTTGAGTTTTCAATGACAACGGAGTTTTAAAATCTACATTTCTGGCTGCTTATGTGTTTTTCTATAACATAATTGTGATTTTACTGCTCTTTTTCATCACTGCTCTTTTTATTTTTGCCAGGTTGTATACTGTAATATATTATTTCTTCATGAGGAATAATAAAGTAATTCTAATTCCAATTCAATATTGGAGCAAGGCATTTGATGTCAACTCAATTCAATTAAAAGTAAAACATGGAAGCAAGAAAGATGAACTTGTTTGTGTTGGAATGCTGTGTGCAAACATTAAAAACCTTTATTTTAAACTGCATTTTCAGCTTATCTATTATCACTAAACCAGCTTTCAGTGTTTCCTTTCATTTTACCCCTTTAAAACAAAACCCTTGAGGTCAAGCTAGACTTCAGAGAATTACATTGAACATCATCCTTCTTACACAACCTCCGAGGCATGAAGGCCATGGAGCAGACTGTCCTTGGTAACCAGTCATAATATCCAGAGACTGAAAGTCACTGCAATTGACAGATCAAGATAGATGGCTGAAATCTCCATCCTGTCTTGGCATGTTGAAGATCCATCCTGCAGGTCCAATGAAGACAGATGGGCGCTAATGTGAGACAACTTTGGAGGAAGCTTACTGCCATTGTGAAAACTGGTGGGAGTATTGAGATGAACAAGTTGGTGTCCTTGGCTGGTCTGTTTTCAGCTCCGTGTCTTCAGGGATGGACTCCCCAACTGAGTATGAGGGGGAGGGACACGTTGGGCTGCCAATGTTTTCATCAGGCCAACTAAGGGAGAGCAGTGATGTATGAAGGGAGCAATCCTTTAACTTTCTATATGGTGGCTCAATAATGAGAGGGGATTTCAAGGGATCTCATGGAACTGTTTCAGACTGAAAATAGATCTAGTTTTTTCCTCTCAGCCACACTGTGGGGCACTGAATCTGGGATTATAAATGAAATGCTGCAAGATTACCTCACAAATCTGAGTTTCTTACACAGGATGTCAAAACAACAGATCCATTAACTTCAACTTTACCACAGAAATCTCAAAAGCTATGAAATATCTACCCCAAAATTCACTTTTTATTTAATCTTTTGACTTGTTGGAAATTTGAATACGTTACATTAAATGTAACTGGAGATGAAGAAGACTGTTGTTTCCAAGGAAGGCAGTCACACATATCTATTGCTAGTGTGGATGAGTCTTACCACCCTGATAACACAGGCTTTTCAACCAAACCAGCACCTTCCATAAGCCACGGAGCCCCCCGATCTCTAATCTACCTCCTCCACATATCAAGGATGATAAACATGTCTGTGTTCACGACCTTCAGATCACTTCACTAGGATATACCCTGGGCCCCAGTGGTAACTTTATCAGGTATGATGATTTCCAGAACAAGCTAGCCACTTAAGCCATTGCCATTTTATCACACCCGAAAAGTAGGTCAAATATCGGCATATCATTCTCCCCTAAGAGCTCCAAGAGGAGGCTTTAATGTTTTTAAAACAAGTCCCTACATTTTCACAAATACAAGTTTTTATAACACTTTAAACATACAACATACCATTTAAAGGAGCAACAAGTAATAATGAAACCTAGTGGTTTAAATTGGAACAACACATATACTGTTTGCTGTTTCTTCAACAGTTCATTGCTGCTGTGAAACCCCACCAATTTTTTTCTTACACATGATAGGTATATGATGTTGTATTCTTTTCTATTTCTGGCCAGCTTCTCTTACTGGCGTCCTTGTTTAAAGTCTGCCGCTCTATTGTCAAGATAAAATATCAAATGCTACGCTTTGTTTTGGGAACCCTGAGAGGTATCATATGATTGGCTCGGGAAGTGAACATGAGCTACCCACTGCACCGAAGTAGTTTCAGACCATACCTCTAGGTTTGAAAATTGGAAAACTTGACCAAGACATTGTTGATGGAGAGAACTGATTGCTTATAGGGAATGTTACTTCCATCCCAGGTGACAAATGTGAATGATTTAGATTGATTTTACAGTAAATATCTTACTTTCAATTCAATTCAATTCAATTCAATTTTATTTATATAGCGCCAAATCATGAAACATGTCATCTCAAGGCACTTTACAAAGTCAAGTTCAATCATATTATACAGATTGGGTCAGATTATACAGATTGGTCAAAAATGTCCTATATAAGGAAACCAGTTGATTGCATCAAAGTCCTGACAAGCAGCATTCACTCCTGGGGAACCGTAGAGCCACAGGAAGAGTCATCTGCATTGTACATGGCTTTGCTGCAATCCCTCATACTGAGCAAGCATGAAGCGACAGTGGGAAGAAAAACCCTTATTGCTCTTTTAACTGTAAATCACACTTTGCTGACTCTGAAAAATGCTTCACTGCAATGAAATGATCCCCCCTAAGGGTGGTATCATTAAAAAGTAGGGTCCAGTTCTACCTTTTATACAAGATAGAACACATCTTTGTCCATGTCTCCTGGTGAAATAATCCCACTGCATAGCTTACAAAATGCAATTAAGAATAGCCCTTTTCCATTAAAATCCCTAGTATTTAAAGCTGTCATGTTTGATTTAAGATATTTGACCCACATGCAGGACACACCGGTAAAAAGGAGGCAGTTTTGCGGTTTTTATTTTTCTTTTCGGGAAAAAGACTTCAGAGTGGAATCTTTCTGGAACGGAGTTGACGTGGGAAACGACTCGGGCGGAACACTCGAGATCTGTAAGGTAAGGGAAATGATTAGATAAGATCATGCACAGGATGAGTTCAACTAAAGACGTAAGCTTACCACAGAGCTCGGGAACTAAGCTGGGGGGGAGTGAGGCAGACTCAGCTGATGTCGGTGGTGCAGGTGACAGAGTGACCAGAGAGTGGGGAGTTAGGCAGGGTCCGAACAGTGCCGGCGGGTCCAGGGATCCAGAGAGACAACGGGAGGAACCAGGAGAGTCCGGGGAAACCAGGGTGAATCCGGGGAGGGGAACCTTGTGCCCGACTTGTTACGTTCAAGGGAGTTTGAGGGGGAGATCGCCAGAGCAAAATCTGAGCGGGAGTGGATTCGGGAGCCTGGTCTTTAAGGCGCAGGGTAACATGGGAGAGAGGTTCCAAAAACACGAGGGAACTGGAGAAAAACACGAGAAAGGTTAGATCGAAAACGGAGATCGAAAACTCACGGACGTGAAGCTTCAGGAGACTGATCAGTGGCCTTAGGCGTACCACGACTAGGTTAACACTCTGGCATCCTCCCGTTGTCCGCGCACAGTTCTTATAGTGCGGGAAGGCGCTGCTGAACAAACCACCAGTCAACTACTGTCACTTATGGAAGGAGGAGAGAGAGAGAGCAGGGCTGGCAGAGAGTGTGCGGCTCTGCCTGCTGAGTCCTGACAAAAGCCTTTTGTGTTATCATTAGCTAGGGACCATTTATGTAAAGCAGCCCCAAAGATGTGTGGGGCATTAGAGATGTTGTGATGAAAAACTGCAGTACCACCCCAGTCCAGCGGGCGGCGATAAGAAGACAGGACAGACAAATGCAGAGAAGTTGTATCCATATCTTGCCACTCATGCTGCCACTCTATTCCTGTTTCTCATGAACTCTAAAATCATCTCCTTTGTTTTATCCACATTCAGAATGAGATGATGCTTCCACACCGTGCCACAAAGCGGTCCACCAGCTACCTGTACTTAGCTTCCTCTGATTCCTCCAATGACTGCACGGTCATCTGAGTATTTCTGACAGGAGTCTGTCTTATATTGAAAGTCTGAGGTGTAAAGAGTGAAAAGGAATGGTGAAAGAACCCTGTGGTGCTCCTGTGCTGCTGACTTTTCTGAATGATAGTGGGTTTGTTGAAGCAGGTGTATGATGGCATATTCAGCTCCATGACAATAAGCAAACAGCAGGAGGTCCTGATAGATGCTTCTCTCCTTACTCAGGTTGGCCAAAAGGAGTCTCTCTGTGACTAAATAAGTCTAAGGAATAGAGGAGTAATGGATTAGTTTTCTTTGATAAAAAAACAGATGCAGAAACTCTTCCACAACATTGGAACCTTCTCCCTGGTCAGACTAAGGTTAAAGAGGTGCTGTAGAATCTCAGAGAGCTGCTTTGCACAAGCCTTCAGGTCTCTGCCAGACACCATGGACCTGCAGCCTTATTCCTGTTCAATCTCTCCAACTGCCTGTTCAATTCTTTGCTAGAGACAGAAAAGTGGAAAGGGGATGCAAAGGGAGCAGTATCATCTTCTACTAAGATCAAACATGCAGAAGCGTCCATTGCTGAGGGAGAAGATAAAACATCTGAGGTGTGACATGGAAGTTTTGTATCAAAGGAGGGTGTGTTGACTTTTTGGCTGTAGGCAAGAGAGAAGGATGCCAAGCTTGTTTCTGACCTGAACCTGTTGAAGAATGTGTTCAACTCATTGGCTCTGTCCAGACTACCATCTGTCCAATCCTCCTTCTGCTTGAAGCCTGTGATCCTCTTCATCCCTGAGCACACATCTCTGATATAGGTCTGCTGGAGCTTGCTCTCCAGCTTCTGCCTGTACACCTCCTTGTTTTATCGTATGTTGACTTTAACTTTCTTCTGTATACTCCTCAGTAATTAATTTTTTACCTTCCTCGAGGCTTTTTTTTCCTTTTCCTTTTTTTTTGCTCATTCGGCATTTCCTTCAACTCACTGGTGATCCAGGGTTTGCTGTTGGGGAAGCATCTCACTGTTCTGGTGAGGATGATGTTGTCCACACAGAAGTTTCCATATCGCTGGCACAGTATATCCCAGTCATTTGCCTCAAAAACCACAATCGATGGCTTCCTCACTTTCCGAGGCTGTTTTCTCACAGCTCTCTTTACTGCATGTTGCCTTTTCAAAAAGAGGCTTATATTCTGAGCAGAATATAAGCGTAAAATGGATTGTGATCCAATTTGCCAAGAGTATGTCTTGTCGTAGAGATGTATAAGTCTTTGACGTTTGCAATAAACAAGTCCAGAGTTTTTGATTTTCTAGTAGAGCAGGTGACAAACTGTTGAAAGATTGGCAGTGCAGCAGAGAGTGAGGCATGATTAAAATCACTAGATATTGTCAGAAAAGCATTTGGATGTTGTGTCGGTAGCTTATCTACAACTGAGCTGATGGCATCACATGCATTGTTAGCAACAAATGATGGTTGAACATAGAGTGTTGCCAAAATAACACTGATGGACTCTCTAGGAAAATGATATGGACAAAAACTCACTACTAACACTTCAATATCTGGGCTGCAGAGATTAAACTTCACAGTGACAGGTCCTGGACACCATCTCATGTTCACCAGCACTGCCAATCCACCACCTTTGCTCTTCTTCAAATCTCTGTCTGCTCATATGGTCAGAAAGCCTGGCAGGGAGATGGTGGAGTCAGGGATATGATCCTGCAGCCATGTTTCAGTGGAACATAATACTGCAGTACGGATGCTTAGGCTAGGTCCTTGTTAAGGCTTGGAGTTACCATAATAATCAATGGAAAAGAATGCTTACATGTCATCCTTATCTCTCTTCTTCTTGATCCTGCTTAGAATTCTAAGAGGAAACACCCCCAGAGCGTGCGAGAGTGGGGGCTGAAGATGGCTTACTGACTGACAACCCGGTAACAACACAGGAATGGAACAGACTACGAGAATGATGATCAGCATACCTGAGGCTCCGATAGGCACAGCAGGACGTAAACTTCAGAACTGTGTATGTGGCTGGACAAAGGTTACTACCACACGTGGCCTGCAAATACATCAGGGCAAGAGGAAGTGCCTAACTAAGGGTCAACAGTGAAGTTGCATCGACCACTACTTCTTGAGAAGCAGATCGAATCAGTTGACTGAAGTTCTAAAGCCGGATGCACACCACAGTCTGCAGGACATCAACACCCCAGCCCCTGACGAGGAAGAACAAGGCACAGTAGAGCAACCTGAAACCAGCACATCACGCCCCCCTACAGAGAAGAAGATCTCGGGGAGAAGGCCGGTAGTCAAGTGGCCAAAATCCTGTGACAAAACACTGTGGAGGGAGGTCAACCCAGATCTCTGCAACATCTTACAAGCGGTCAGAGGTACCACCTTGAAGAAGCTGGAAAGAATGGGTAACCTGATCTATGGAGCAGAGCAGTTCGGAGTGGTCGAAGGCAAACAATCTACTCCAACAATCTCCACCAAGTCCGGAAGGCAGACAGAGATAGACTGGCTAGTGAAGGAGAGGAGGCAGCTCAAGAAGCAGTGGAGGAAGGCCACGGAGGAGGAAAAGGAGGGAATAAATGTACTGCAGGAAGAGATCAAGGGCAGGCTTGTAACTCTGAGAAGATTAGAGAATCTCCTGAAGAAGTGCAGAAGGAAAGAGCAAGCAAGATCGCGCTTCTACAAAGACCCCTTCAAATTTGTGAAGAGTCTCTTCACAAAGGAGAAGAGTGGAAGTCTCTCTGTGTCAAAGGCTGTCTTAGAAGAACACCTGAAAAGAACTTGCACAGATGAATGACACCAGGAAAAGGTTACACTCCCATCTGACATGCTACCCCTTAACACACCAGCGCACTCAGGTGGAGTGAAGTGGAAAAAACTGTGCGTAGAGCAAGGGCCGCATCAATGCCAGGCCCCAATGGAGTTCCATACAGACTCTACAAAAATGCACCAGGTGTCCTTCAATTCCTCTGAGAGCTGATTAAGATTGTGTGGAAAAAGAAGGAGATTCCAACATCCTGGCGCAGAGCTGGATGGATTCTTATCCCCAAGAAAAAGGACTCCTCAGAAATTGTCCAGTTCCGCCAGATCAGCCTTATGAATGTCGAGAAGAAAATCTTCTTCAGCGTGGTTGCTCATCGTTTAGCAAGTTACCTGCAAAGAAACCACCTGATTGACATATCAATCCAGAAAGCAGGCATCTCAGGATGTGTGGAGCACGCCAGCATAATCTGGCATCAAATCCAGCATCCTTAATTTTTGCGGTATTTGTGCATTTATAAACATACGAGAATCCATCTTGTCCTGCTCCCATCTTAATTGTTCAGACAACTCATGTTGCAGTATTATGGTTTAGGGCGGGACAAACCAGCTGTGATGAAGAGCTGCCGTGTCCACAGCCAAACCAAAATAAACATGGTAAACTTGTTGTAGATTCTCATGGCGCCTGCTGCTTGCATTTTCATTTGATACCGCGATCGACTAAAACCAAGCATTGGTTAGCAGGCACTAGGTTAAGTTTATTTGTAAAGCACAATTCAGTAGTGATAAGAATTGACCTGGTTGCAGTTACTCCAGGTTCTTTGCGTGAAAAATGTGATGTTTCAATTGTAAGCTTCTGTAGTAACAAAAAGACTCTTGATACAGAAACTCTATTTTAACATATTTAATTTAAAGGCAGATAGATGTTTACAGCTTCAGTACTGGACTCTCATACACTACAATGTGAGACGGTTAGATTTCCGGATACCAGAGAGTGCCTGTTCATAACTCACACAGACATTAAGTAGCACCAATTGTGTACAGACCATCCAGGGGCGTGCACAGTATATCAGTGTTCCGTTCATCACATTGGTGGAAAAGATTATACTATAATGTAGACGTGTCCGAGGTGATACATTTTTGCCTAATCAGTCATTCTGCTCAATCTAAGTTTGTCAGGCTCTGTGTCTCCAGTGTCTGTTGTTTATCTGTTGTTTCCATGGTAACTGCCTTTCACAGCCCAGTCTCTGTGATCTCATAATCCATAACAGCAGCAAGGCGGTTCTAAGTGCTTTACATCATGAAAACATAAACACATGTCAAACATTAAATTGTATCAAGTGGAAAATATCAATACCCAACAAATATGTTGGTCAATGTTCATGTTATCATGGGTTGCAAGCAACTCAAAACAGGTGTGTTTCAGTCTTGATTTAAAGGAACTCAGTGATTCGGCTGATTTGCAGTTTTCTGGAAGTTTGTTCCAGATTGGTGGAGCATGGGAACTAAATGATGCTTCTCCAAGTTTGGTTCTGGTTGTGAAAACACAGACTAGACCAGAACTAGAAGATCTGAGCGGTCTGGAGGGTTCAGTGATTTATAAACTAACATAAGTATTTTAAAGTAGATTTTCTGAGTTACAGGGAGCCAGCGTAAAGACTTCAGCACTGGGATTATGTGATCTATCTTCCTGATTTTGGTGAGAACACGAGCAGCATCATTCTGGATCAGCTGCAATTGTCTGATTGATTTTCTTTGTTGTTTTTTTGGGGGGGGGGCAGACCAGTGAAGACGCCGATGCAGTAATCAATGTGACTAAAGACAAACGCATGAATGAGTTTCTATAGCTCTTGTTGGGACATCAGTCCTATAATCCTGGAAATGTTCTTCGGGTGATAGCAGGCTGACTTTGTAACTGTGTTTATGTGTCCTCGAAGGTTCAGGTCTGAGTCCATCACTACACCCAGATTTTGGGTCTGATCACTAGTTTGTAGTTGTAATAACTAAAGCAGCGTGCTGACTCTAGTTCGTTCCCCTTTAGGTCCATAAATAACTTTTTAAATTTTGGCACATCCATGTATTGATTTGTTCTAAGCATCCGTTCAGTGCATGGATGGGTTCAGAGTCACCTGTTGATAAAGGTGTTGCATCGCCCAATCAACCCAGAAAGATCTGTTGAATGTCCCTCCTTTCCCCAAATGGATTTGATGGAAGGAGACCCAGATTGATAATGTGTGTGCAGAACATAGAGTGCTACCCTTTATCAGTCTGGCTTGCCAGGTTACAGAGTCATGTCTCCCTCTAATATTGTTTGATAACTATAAGTCTTGAAAGGCAGACAATGGCCTTCCAATAGCAAAGCACAAAGCCACAAATATGATAGCACTACTCTTCTGAAATATCCCATACCTGTTAACAACTTTGATCTTTCATTTGTTGTCAAATATTTAACAGCTGAATAATATACTTTGTGGATCGCCTGTAAATGGTGGCCAACAAGCCTAGACTCTTGGATGATGTTGAGGAATCAGAAGTTTTTCATCCTTGATTGACTTTGAACTTAATATCAGAGGCAAAAACATAAAATAAAGCTTATATGGTTTGAAATTCTATTTATAAAGTGCCAATATACAACACGTAATTTCAAGGCATTTTACAAAGTCAATTCAATCAAATCATACAGACAAATTGGTTAAGCAGATTGCATCAAATCTTTGACCAGCAGCATTCACTCCTCTTGAAAGAGCATGCAGCCACAGTGGACAGTCTTCTGCATTGTTGATGGCTTTGCAACAATCCTTCATACATACATGCATTTAGCAATAACCGTGCATAAGAAAATATTGTAAAAACAATGTAGAAAGGAGACTACTATTTGGCTGACATTTGCAAGAGAAACTGGCTGACTGCTCATCACATTCCTATCAAATATATTTGATAGATGAGGAATATAGCTTTGTCGTTCACCATTATGTATAAGACAACTCACCTTGTCCATTGCCTTTGTCTAAGACAGGAGTCTCGAAGTTTACAACTTGAGAACAAGTGTGCTCCAACTTTTAGATTAGTTTGGGTTCCCACACACCTGAATCAAATAGAAGAATTACCTTCCAAACATGTAATAAAGTTTTACAGAGTTCTGCTAATGAACTCACTATTCAGTTCAAAGTCTGGCTTGAACAAAATCATCACAAAAACAAAAAATGAGAAAAATGCATACTTAGATTCAGTCTTCAAGACAAAAGAAAAATAATACTACCTTTAAAAGTTTTCAGACACTGACAAAAGGAAATCCCATCTGGGTGGAAGCAGTTTAAATCAGATTCAACAACGGACTAAACTTAGTGAAATTTTTTGACAGAATTCTCTAAGGATCTTGTTAGTGGAACTGCTTCCCAGCAAACAGCTGTTTATCCTGTAAGCTGAAATTTCACGAGTTCAAGATGGAGCAAGCCCAGAAGGCCACTGTCAGTTGTGGCTGTCAATAAAACCAAGAGACATTCTTTACTAAATCAGACTTCATTACCAGGGGAAATGTTTCCAACTTGAACACCACCAAACTGGTGGCCATGTGAAAGCTTCTGCTGCTTTTGTAATATGATCATTCCTTCTTCCAGCACTTAAAATATACTCTGCCATACAGGATTCCTGAAAGACACAGTGTTTTCCCCCCATTTATTCTAATAACATCTCTTAAGGTAGTCAATATTTTCAACTTGATGCTTCATTTTGTCTTTCTGAACTTCTTCACAGTCTTTTAATGGAAATTTAATTGAATAGACATAGAGAAGAAAAGGTTGTCTCCTGTCCAAACAATGGGATAATATGGCTGTCAAAATTAAGTCAAAATTTGGATAAGGACTGGCCAACTTTAAAGGAGCAATTAAGGAAATTTTATTGTTTTAGATAGAACAAAAAAAAGTTTTGTGAAGAACTAAAGGTGTCATTTTAGATGGACTATCACACACCATCTCTCTGTGTTGTTCTCTACTCTCAGTCAGACCAGCAACACGTGCATATACGCAGTGTAGTGTTTGGCCCATATCTAAAAATAAATTAAAATGCACACCTGTCTGCTTGACAACAAGCTCGGCCCGATCGGGTAAATGAAGTTAAGAAGAGTCTTGAATTTTGAAAGAAAGGAGGCCCGCCTGCCATCCAATGGTAGATTGTTCCACAATTTTGGAGCTGCTACAGTGAAGGCAAAATCTCCTCTTAGTTTCCTCTTTAATTTTGGGACAGTAAGAAGCTGCTTGATGGCAGACCTAAGGGAGCAGGCAGGTGAATGAGGGTGCAGCAGCTATTAAGAGATTTAAAAGCAAGTAAAAGAACTTTAAAATGGATCCTCAAATGTGCAGGCAACCAATGAAGGAAGTTTAAGATGGGGGTAATGTGCTCAGACCTTTTTGTCCCAGTTAAAAGTCGTGCAGCAGCATTTTGCACAACCTGCAGGTGCCTTATGAAAGCCTCACTATAGTGAGTTACAGTAATCCAGCCTAAATGTAATAAAGGCATGGATTATTGTTTCAAAAAGCTGCCTCGATATAAAAGCCTTTACTTTGGCTAACTTAAATGAAAAAAAGCTAGAGTTCACAACTGCCCTAATCATGCTCAAGTTTAAGATCTCACCTATCTTAACTTCCAGATTTGTGATAATCGACCTAACATATTGTGTCAGAGAACCAATATCCATGTTTAAAGTGTCAGATGAGCTAACAAAAAACATCACCTCTGTTTGTTGCTCTTTCAAGTGTACAATATCATCCAGAACTTTATATCATATAGACCAGGAATACCCAAAGTGTTGGGGTGCGCGAGCTGCCACTAGAGGGTGCGCAAAATGTGTGGCTTCTGGGGGGATTGGTGGTTCAGGGGACTGGCGGGGTGAAAGCTGTCCCGTTCTCTTCGTCCTAAAATAAAGTGTTAGAAGCAAAACATCGGTCTGGTGCTTGGGTGTCATAACAGAACGTTACAGTATTCACACAAAAAAAAATTTATTTAGAAGAAATCTTCTTCTACGCTTCATTTAAAGATGAAATATACACATTGTGCTTTATATGCGCACCTAGCTTGTGGCTTCCACTTCATTCATTATGGCAAATATGCTCAATTGGCTGAAACCAGAGAAACTGTCAGAGAGAGAGAGAGGAACCGGAGGCAACAGAGGGGATAATTGCCACGGATCTGGGGGAAGAAAACGAGCGAGAATCCGAAAATGTCTCTTTCTCTCTCCTGACATTACTTTGTTTACGTCAGCAGAGGAAAAACTTAATTTGTGTCGAAAGTTTATTTTCAAGTTTAAATTGAGTGACTGTCTCTTTATCGAACGGGCAGCACCTGCAAACAACGCTGCTCGTGGTGCTGGGACTCTGAACTGCGAGAAGCACTGATGCTCATGACACGCCCACACGGCTGCAGCCTCCGCTGGGGGTGGGAGGAACTGGTGGTAGACGCAATTTCTTGACTATGTTCATGCACAGGGCTGTAATACTTTTCATTGAGATTCAGACAGGTGCAGTTCATTTTAAAGATGCAGTTTTGCCTGTATTCAGACAGGAACAGGGAAACCGGCTACCTGCTGGGAGCTGAGGTGTGTTACCATGGGCGTGTTAACCTGCTGGATATAACCGCTGTGAAACAATCAGCAAATAACTTTTTATTTCTCTGATTACTAACAGCTTTATGGTGCGCTCTGTTATTGTTACTCTGTACTGCTCTACCAAAGTCTCTCTCTCTCGATCTATCTATCTCGCTCATCATTGGACACAACTCTAATTAAACTTCTTCGTGTTTCTATTTTGCAGCTTGAATTTGTGAATCAGACTCAGATTTAGAAGTGGGTACATGAAATAAACAAAGTGAGAACACGCACAGGTAGATTGTCAGAGTTTAGTCCGTGAATGGTCTCTGCTTCAGAGATGTTTCAGGTTGTTTGTGGAGGTTTGACAGATCTGAGCGTCTTTTTCTGTCTCTCGCTCCACACTGAGCCACCAATGCACCTGAAAACCCTCGGGATCCTGTTGTGGATGTTGTGGTTAATGTTACCGCAATTTAATTCAAATTATGTTCTAATTTCCATAACCTTCGTTATGATGGTTGTGTTGTTGTAACTGCAACCAATGATTTTGGTTGCAAATGTTTTTTTTAATCTTGGGGGGTGCGTCAACCCGGTTGCGACACAGAAGGGGGTGCACGGCTAAAAAAGTTTGGGAACCACTGATGTAGACAATTGAATAACGGATCTAAGGAGACGCACATGGCTTTTTTAAGAGGAAGGAAACCCAATGTTTCCTGATGATAGAACCAAGGGGAAGCTGATATAAGGAAAAAAGCAAGGTGTCATCATTTTGGCACGGGCACTTAGTCTTCACCACACACACCTTTACAGCTCCGCCCTAGCCTTATCATCTCTCATCTGACCCACCTGCTCCTACCACTATATAGCTAGCTTCCAGGTTTGAAGAGATTGCCAGATTATCTCATGCCGACTCGGTAGACTAATCCAGCGTTCATTCTCGTGTGCCTGCCTAATTACCCGACCTGTTTTTGCCTTAGGACCCCCGGACCACCCTGACCCCTGTCTGACTTGGACTGCCTGCCTGGACCTCCGACCTGTTCTGCCTCCGGACCCCCTAACCTGCCTGAACCCTGCCGCATATTGGACTGCCCGTCTCCTGTTAACGAACCTGGATAAGTTCCCTGACCAAGCGTTGCATTGCCCCTCGGATCTTCATCGGACCTCTGCTCCCTCAGTTACGTCCCGGACCCCCTTTTGGAAGAACGTATTAAGGACGACCCCTCAAGTCCTTACGCCGGTTCGCCGGCCGTCCGGACCCAAACTCTCTCAAGGAGTTCCGGTTCTAAGCACAGAGATTTCTGGGTCCTCTGTCTCAGATCATTCCACAAGGGGCATTAAGACTGACCTCTGCTGGACCCCACAATGACGAGGAGCAGCAGAGGACACACTGACCCAGTTTTACTAAGAAGGTTTGTTTTGCCAAGTAAGACCTAAGCCACTGCAATGCAGTAACCCTGTCCTCCACACCACAGATGAGAAACTAACATTTTATGGTCAACTGTGTCAAAGGCAGCAGTCAAATCTAGAAGCACAATAGTAACACTGTCCCCTGAGTCAGTTGCTAAAAGCACATCGTTAAAAACTCTTAAAAGGGCAGTTTCAGTACTGTGCAAAACTTCTAAAACCTCTAAAATACCATGTTCTTCTAAAAAGTCCATTAGTTGCTTATACGTAAATTCAAGAATTTTAGAGATAAAAGGCAGTTTGGAAATTGGCCTGTAATTCTCAAAAGTATCTGGATCAAGACCAGGTTTCTTAAGAAGGGGGGTGAATTACTGCCTTTAAGATTAAAAGGAATACCAGAGGACAGGCTACTACTTATAATTGCATGTAGAACAGGTGCAATTGTGAGGAAAACCTCTGAAGAATCTAGGAGGGAGAGCATCATAAGGAGAACCTGAGGGCTTCATGTGAGCAACAATATCCTGTAAAGATAGAAGAGAAACTGGCTCAAACTTGTCAAAGACAGCAGAGCAGAGAGCAAAAGTAGATGAGTCAGAATCCGAAAGGGGATATGAGCTTTCAGAGATGTTACCTTTTTCACAAATAAATTATGAATTTCTTCACAGGTTTCCAGTGAGGGCTCAATACAGACCATCTGTGGAGCATGGAGAAGCAGAGCAATAGTTTTAATAAAACGAGAGGTTTGTGGCCTGAATAATGACACAAAAGTGTTTTCTTCTAGCATCCCTGACAGTTTTCTGATAAGAACTCCATTTGTATTTCAATATTTCAAATGAGACTTTAAGTTTATCCTCTCTGCTCTTCCCATCCCAGGGAAGAGCAGAGAGAATCCCCAACAGCCACAGTACCGGAGCCCCAGCAGCTGCTCGACAAGCCTGCGAGCTCCACCGGCAGCCAGCTACACCGGAGCGGATCCAACCATAGGCTCAATGACCCGGGGAGCACCAACGCACCAGCGGGTCAAGGCGCTAGCCAACGTAGGGGAGCAGGATGGGGGATAAGGGCTCCAAATTTATTGGAGACCAGAGATGTCCCAGGTGAGACGGCAGTCCAAACCCAACCTGACAAAAAGACAAACAGAAAACCAGGTACACAGTCACATTCACATGCTCCCACCCTAATGTCCCCACATTCATACACTCTGACACACAAAAAACAACAAAAAACTCAGTGGCCAATCCCAGCTCAGACCCCAAACAGGTGGCCACCTCCTCTTCCAGGCCCCGATCTCCGGATGGCAATTAGAGAACAGGGGTGTGAGAAAGACCCTGAACCTTCCTCCACCTGCCCAAATATGGTGTTGTTGCATGTTGTTCTCAAGTACATTTAAAACTGGGATGGCCAAAAGGGGGGCCATCTTACCACCTCCAGGAATTTGGGTGAAGTGTCTTGCCCAAGGACACAACGACTGAGATGGCTGGAGCGGCAGCCCACCAATGGCAGGACGAACTCTCTAACTCTCTAACACTGTCGTCCTACATATAGTATATGTGTTGTGAGAATGTTACAAATGAAAGTGTGTTCACACTGCAGATCTTGATGCTCAATTATGATTTTTTGCTTAAATCATATATTTTTTTGAGGTGGCCATTCATACTACTATTAAATGCAACCTCCAACAGAGTTCTGTCTGCACAGTTCAAGACTGCAAAGCGACCCACATGTGCAGACCGCACTGTTTGCAGAAGTAATGGTGCATGTAAAGTTTTGTTAAAAACTTCGAAAAGAACAAAAAAACACAGTTACAGGCCAGCAACTCTGCTTGTTAATATTAGAAAGATGCTGAGCAATGGGAGCTGACCATATTAAGACCACATCATAGCAAGACGAAATAAGATAAGAAGAAAGCAGCACAGCTATTAATGGTCTTTTATGGAGCGCTAACTGCTACTACTGTGTGTGGATGTGTAGTGAGAGACAGGAGAGTGATGTGAAAGATGGATAAAATACGACATGATGGGTCAGACTGTGGATTCCTTGAAAAAAATCTGATATGTATCCGTATTAGTACCACATATGGAAGTGGTCCAAGTCGGATTTTTTCTTAGGGGTGGGAATTGGGCCATTCACACTTCCATGAAAATGACGGATATGGATTGTATATGGGCAGAAAGATTGTTTTTTGGGTCGCATTTCCCTGCAGTGTGAACGTAGCCCTTGATGTACAATGAAATTGGGGCCAAGGACGTCACAAGACAATGGGGCTGGGAAATCCTCCACACTCCGTTGTGACGACCCTACTTCCCAAGATCCTACATGTGTGGTAGTGTGATGGAGTAGCCAGAGGGAGGCATCCGGGATGGGGAGGAATGACGGAGGAGCAACATGCCCTCCCAGGAAGCCTGTTCCCCCGTTGACTCCAATAGGAACCTCATTCTCCAAAAACGGAGATGGAGGCACCGCGAGTCGCATCACCATAGTAGCGGGGCCAGAGATAAGCAGCGAGGCCCTGAAACATTAACCCCCACCCTCCCCAACCTTGCAGACCCCTGCTCCCCGGATAGAACCAGCACCAGGACGAGACAAGGAGCAGGACCACCCAAGCAACCCCCCATAACCATCGGTCCATTTTAGAATCACCTTAATTCTTTATTCATGCACATCGTAGCCTTCATCAAGTCAGAGCACGTTAATGGGGGCTAACTGTTTTAGTATACAATCTCAGTGACTGCTTCTTCCACGTCTTCTGGCCTTCTGGACTTCAAAGGAAACACTATTAATCTGCCAGGATGTCTTTCAGGTCTATCAATCCATGTTATAGCACCCACGCTGAACACTAACAGTGTCCAATATGCTATTAAATGAACATGACAAATATGTTTCTTTTAATTGAATGGATTCATTGATGCCTTTCAAGGTATTCCACAAAAAATGATAGAAGTCAGCAAGTTTAAATGGTTCCCCAGTCTTTAGCGCTGTGATGTTTCCGCTCGGTCTGAGTCAGGGGTCAGGAGTGTTTTGCCAGGTTAGCAGTTCATGATGCAGCAGAGAGCTTTCAGAGAGCAGCATCTCCCTGGCAGACACCACTATGACCTGAGCACCTTCTCTCTGCTATCAGTCATAATGGAGTTACTGCATCAGCCACCCAAGTCCATCTGATTAATTAAAAGTTTATGGTTGAACTTAAAGGACGAGCGGTTATTATAACTCTTTCTCTCCCCTCTACACACACAGACATATACACACACCCAGAGAGAAAAAATAATTTTAATATAACTTACTGCATCTTTATGCAGCAATATACACATTAATATGCAAAGAACTCTATTAAATATGGAAAATTATTCATGGAAAAAACATTTGTACAATCCTGTCTAAAATTTTGTTTTATGACTTCTATATATTTTTTTACATTTCTGTCAAAAACATATTTTTATTTTTACATTTTATATAGTCACTTGGTTTTGTATTTTTATTATTTTTACATTTTGCAATTTTTGTCACTCATTGTGTTTCACAAAAGGTTGATTGTGTTGAGTTATTATTTTTTCCTTATGTTCTGTTCTTTGTGTACATGTTTAGATCCAGTTAGATCAACAAAAAGGTCATGTTAGATTTACAAAAAGGTCATGTAAAGACAGTGGAAATCAACATATAAAAATACAAGAATTCCTTGCAACACTAATGTTTGCTTATTATATTGGCATAAGGGGATCCTGTACCTTATTCCTGAGTTCAGAAGCATAAACTCAGAGGGGAGCACATGAGAGGAGTCGGATAAAATCCCGTCTGCCTGTCTGAGGATGGACTGCTCAAAAAGTTCTTGTGGAGACAGAGGAGAACCCATTCCCATTGTTTTACCTGTTATTTTTACAAAATTTTAAAGCTGGGTCTTTGTTTTAACAGTCCAATTGCCAAACCAGCTGGTGATAACATACCTTAGTACAGACTATGATGGCTCTGTAAAAAATTACCATAATATTGGTAAAAACACCAAATACTCTCAAACGAAAAAGAAAATTAAGACTGGTGGAGCTTTGCACAAACAACTGCCACATGTGTGTGCCAGCCAAAACTGTTATCAATATGAACACCCATGGCCGTAGCTACCATTGATGACACCAATGTTTTTCTGCTGTGTATATAAAAAAAATCAAAACAATGCTCTCCACGGCGTGGTTCTCTGAGTTGCTACACCGGGATACTGCAGGAGGCACTGCAACAGTGTAAGACAGCCAAACTTAAAGTCTACGAAGAAGAGTGCAGCTTTGCATACCATAAACATTATATAGGTACACCAGAGAGTGTTACGACAGACTTTGAACTCGCCAAAACCTGGTCACGTGCGACACGCGGCAAAAAAACAACTAATTTCTCTTTTCCCTGATTACTTCACTGACTGTATTTTATTAAAGTATTTTTAGGAGTGGCAGTGACATTTATCTGTGCTCTTAATATTAGGTTGGAAAGGTTATTCCCCATGGGCTGCACAGCGGCGCAGTGCAGCTGGTGCCTTGCAGCAGGAAGGTCCTGAGTTTGAGTCCAACCCTGGGTCTTTCTGCATGGAGTTTGCATGTTCTCCATGTGCATGCGTGGGTTCTCTCCAGGTACTCCAGCTCCTCCCACAGTCCAAAAACATGACTGTTAGGTTAAATGGTCTTTCTAAATTCTCCTTAGGTGTGAGTGTGTGCGTGAATGGTTGTTTGTCCTGTCTGTCTTTGTGTTGCCCTGCGACAGACTGGCGACCTGTCCAGGGTCTCGCCCATTGAAATGCTGGAGATAGGCACCAGTGACCCCAATAGGGATAAGTGTATCGGAAATGGATGGATGGATGGATGGATGGATGGATGGATGGATGGATGGATGGATGGATGGATGGATGGATAGATGGATGGGTTATTCCCCATACATTGTTGAATACATGGGGTACAAATTGTGTTTCAATTCCCTTGCATTATCCAGGGAATTGAAACACAAGGTGGGAGAGGTAGAAATGGCAAAAATTCTTCGAGATGGGAGTTTGTTAATAAAATGTAAAGATGATGTTCAACGAAATAAAGCATTAAACATTGATAGCATTTGCAAAAAAGTGGTGTCTGACAGAAGAGTTCTGGAAGAAAGCAAAGGTTCCCGTGGAGTTATTTATGGCATTCCTGTTGAGGAGGATCTGGAAAAATGAAGACGCAATATTCAAGGAGGTGAAGTGAAAAAAGTCAGAAGGTTATTGAGAACAGTTGATGGTGAGCGAGTTGATAGTTTATCCGTGCTATTGGAATTCCAAGATTCAGTTTTGCCAGAAAATTGGATGTATTTTGGAGTTATTTTGTTCGACCATATGTTCCTCCACCTTTAAGATGTTATAAATGTCAGAGGTATGGACATGTAGCGGCAGTGTGTAAAGGTAAGCAAAGGTGTCCAAGGTGTGGAGGAGAGCACAGGTATGAAGAATGTAAAGGGGATGAACAGATGAAGTGTTGTAACTGTGGAGGTCAGCATTTAGTGACATATGCAGGTTGTGAAGTTAGGAAGAAGGCTGTTGAAGTTCAGAAGGTGATGATGGGGAGTAACATAAGTTACTTGTAACTTATGTTACTCCCTTATTACAACTTATTACAATTGTAATTCATTAGTAAATTACAGACCTATATCTAATCTTCTTTTCTTATCTAAAATTCTTGAGAAAGTAGTTGCTAATCAACTTTGTGAACATTTACAAAGTAATGACCTACTTGAGGAGTTTCAGTCAGGCTTCAGAGCTCATCATAGCACTGAAACAGCTCTGGTGAAGGTCACTAATGATATTCTCATGGCCTCAAATAATGGACTTGTGTCTATACTTGTCCTGTTAGATCTCAGTGCTGCGTTTGATACAGTTGATCACAATATTCTCCTACAAAGACTTGAACATACTGTAGGGATTAAGGGGAAAGCATTAGGCTGGTTTAAATCTTATCTGTCAGACAGATTCCAATTTGTTCATGTTAATAATAAATCTTCCTCAAACTCTAGGGTCACCTGTGGAGTACCACAGGGTTCAGTCCTTGGACCAATTCTCTTTACTATATATATGCTTCCGATAGGCAAAATTATCAGACAGCATGGGATTAATTTCCACTGTTATGCTGATGATACTCAGCTATATTTATCCATAAATCCTGATGAATCCAATCAATTACTTCGACTGCAGTCATGTCTTGATGACATCAAAAGCTGGATGACTTTAAATTTCCTGCATCTAAATTCTGACAAGACCGAAGTTTTAATCTTTGGGCCAGAGTCCTCAAAAAATAAACTTCTTAACCAATCACTTAATCTGGGTGGCATTAACCTGGCCTCTGGTAATAAAGTAAAAAATCTTGGTGTTATTTTTGACCAAGACATTTAAATCCCATATTAAACAGGTTTCCAGAGTTTCCTTTTTTCACCTCCGGAATATCGCCAAAATTAGAAACATTCTGTCCAGGAGTGAAGCTGAAAAACTGGTCCATGCATTTGTTACTTCAAGGCTGGACTATTGTAATTCTTTACTATCAGGAAGTCCACAAAATGCAGTTCAAAGCCTTCAGCTGATCCAAAATGCTGCAGCAAGAGTTCTGATGAAAATCAACAAGAGGGATCATATTTCTCCAATTTTAGCTTCCCTTCATTGGCTTCCTGTTAAATCAAGAATAGAATTTAAAATTCTTCTTCTAACGTATAAAGCCCTTAATAATCAAGCTCCATCATAAATGAGAGCTCTGATTACCCCGTATGTTCCTAACAGAGCACTTCGCTCTCAGACTGCAGGTCTGCTGGTGGTTCCTAGAGTCTCTAAAAGTAGAATGGGAGGCAGATCCTTTAGCTATCAGGCTCCTCTCCTGTGGAACCAACTCCCAGTTTTGGTCCGTGAGGCAGACACCCTGTCTACTTTTAAGACTAGGCTTAAAACTTTTCTTTTTGACAAAAATTATAACTAGTGACTCATGTTACTCTCAGCTACCTTTATAGTTTTACTGCTATAGGCTTAGGTTACTGGAGTATATCAGGATCTAATTTTCTCACTATATTGAGTTCTACTGTTCTTCAATTATGCATTATGTGTTGTCATTTCTGCTTTAACTTTCTGTTCTCTCTCTTTTCTCTTCATAGTAGGTACACCTGGTCTGGCGTTCTGTTAACTGTGACATCATCCAGAGAAGACGGCTCACCTGCTACTACCATCTAATGTAGAACAGATTACTAGATCAATGTGTGCTTCTGTGCTTTTTTGTTTCTCTTGTTGTGTCTCTGTTCTGTCTTCTGTAACCCCAGTCGGTCGAGGCAGATGACCGTTCATACTGAGCCCGGTTCTGCCGGAGGTTTTTTTTCCCGTTAATGGGTGGTTTTTCTTCCCACTGTCGCTTCATGCTTGCTCAGTATGAGGGATTGCAGCAAAGCCATGTACAATGCAGATGACTCTTCATGTGGCTCTACGGTTCCCCAGGAGTGAATGCTGCTTGTCGGGACTTTGATGCAATCAACTGGTTTCCTTATATAGGAAATTTTTGACCAATCTGTATAATCTGACCCAATCTGTATAATATGATTGAACTTGACTTTGTAAAGTGCCTTGAGATGACATGTTTCATGATTTGGCGCTATATAAATAAAATTGAATTGAATTGAATTGAATTGAAGTTATGCTGAAGCAGTGAAAAGAGTGCAAGGACAAGATTCAGGGGTAGAAGCAAGAAAAGTGATTCATAATGTAAGATCAGAGAACAGCCTCAGAGAACATGTTAAAGCAACAAAAAGTATAACAACTGAAAAACGTATTCTATTTATAGCTTACGTGATTAACTGTACAGACCAAGTCAAACATAAAACGGAAAAAATTAAAATAATAATCAAAGGAGCTGAAAAATTCTTGGACATGAGGGAACTATCATGGGAACAAGTGAAAAAACAATTAGAGACACAGGGGAAGCCAGGAAGTGGTGAAGGAAGAGCTGTATGATTATTCTGCAATGGAATGCTAAAAGTTTAATACAGAATGGGCAGGAGTTTAAAGGTTATATTAACAATCTAAAAAAATAAACCAGAAATTATATGTGTTCAAGAAACTTGGCTGAAATTAACATTAGATTTTGTTATTAGTGGATATAAGAGTGTACGTAGGGATAGAGAGGATGGTTTAGGAGGTGGATGTGTTATATTTATCAAACAAGAAATGTCATATAGAGTATTAAAAATAGGGGAACTTTGGTAAATGATAATAATTGAAGTTTGGAGTGAAATTGGGGCTGTGAAGATAGTTAATTTTTACAATCCATGTAAAAGGTTATCTTTAGAGTTATTAAGGGAATTGACAGAAAATTTAAAGGGGAAGATTATATGTTGTGGAGATTTTAATGCACATAGCAATTTATGGGGAAGTCAAAATGATAATAATGAAGAAGTAATTGAAGAAATGATTGATATAAATAATCTAATATGTTTAAATTATGGAAATGGTACACAAATAAATATTAGGAATGGAAGGGAGTCAGCTATTGATCTAACTTTAGTATCAGAAACAATTGCTGGTATATGTACATAGAAAGTTGAAAACGAAACAATAGGAAGCGATCATTATGTTATAGTGATAGAAGTAGGGTTAAATATGGAAGAGAGTGAAAGTGTGAGGGTAGATAGATGGAACTTTAGTACTGCTGATTGGGAAAAATTAGAATAATTACTGAAAGACATTTAAAGACAATTAATATTTATCAAGATATAGAGGGGCTAAATCAATCTGTGTGTGAAGCCATCTTAGAAGCTGCTAAACAGTCAATTAATAAGAAAGGAGGGAAACGTAAAAAGAAAATTGTACCATGGTGGACAGAAGCATGTGGAAATGTGATTAAATCTCGAAATAAATCATTTAAAGTATTAAAAAGAACTCATAATATACAAAATCTTATTGAATATAAAAGGCAACAGGCAATCGTGAGAAAAAACATTAAAGATGCAAAGAAGATATATTGGAGAAAGTTTTGTAATTCAGTAGGAAGAGAAACAAAAAAAGATAAAATATGGGGAATGGTTAAAAGAATGAATGGGATGAAAAAAGATGATGGGATGATGAGAAAGCAGAAACGTTAGCTCAGATTTTTGTTAGAGTTGATGGATCAGAAAATTTGAGTGAAGGGAGAAGAAGAAGAGAGGAGACAATAGCAGAGAATGTAGAGATATTAAGTCAAGATGATGAGAACAATAAATGAATCAATGTATCATTTACAAAAGCAGAACAAAATCACGTGTTAAGGAAAACAAAGAGGACAGCTCCAGGAAAAGACCAAATATGTTATATCATGATAAGTCAACTTAGTGAACCATCAAAGGAGATTTTGTTGGAATTATATAATAGAGTTTGGGAGGAGGGAAAGCTGCCAAAGGTTTGGAAAGAAGCTGTGATCATACCAATACGTAAACCAGGAAAAGATAGCGCAAACCCAGGAAATTATAGACCTATTGCATTAACTTCAAATATTTGCAAAATAATGGAGAAAATGATCAATGACAGGCTGGTATATTATTTGTAAAGGAATCAATATATATCTAGATGGCAAAGTGGTTTCAGAAAAGGAAGAAATACCATAGATTCAACTTTGTGCTTAGAACATGAAATTAGGAAAGCACAAATAAATAGAGAAAGTGTAGTGGCTGTGTTCTTTGATATTGAGAAAGCGTATGATATGATGTGGAGGGAAGGATTGATGATAAAACTGGTGAAGATGGATATTATAGGTAGAATATATAGGTGGTTAAAAGATTTTTTAAGTGAAAGAAAAATACAGGTTAGAATAGGAAGGAGTTATTTTTCAAAATATTTTATTGAAAATGGAACACCTCAAGGAAGCATAATTAGTCCGTTACTTTTTTCTATAATGATAAATGATGTGTTTAAAGATATAGAAAATGGGTTTGGGTGTTCTCTTTTTGCAGACGATGGGGCAATTTGGATGAGAGGACGAAATACTGATTATATTGTGAAGAAATTACAAAAAGCTATTAAAAAGATAGAAGATTGGTCATATAAATGGGGATTCAAACTTTCAGTGGAAAATTCGAAAACTGTGTTTTTTACTCGGAAAAAAAATCGATAGTATGGTGAAGGTTAAATTATATAATCAAGAGATAAAAAAGGGTTAAAAATTTTAAATTTCTTGGTTTATGGTTTGATGATAGAATTACATGGGCAGTTCATATTCAGAAAATTATTGATAAGTGCAAAAAAGTTTTGAATGTTATGAGGTGTTTAGTTGGTCATGAGTGGGGAGCAGACAGAACTGCTTTAAAGGCTATATATACAGGATTAATAAGATCAGCAATAGACTATGGTAGTGTGGTTTATGGATCAGCAGCAAGTACATCACTTAAAAAGTTAGAGGGTATACAAACACAAGCGTTAAGGTTAATTACAGGAGCATTTAAAACAACATCTATTGTAGCGTTGCAGGTTGAAACTGGAGAAATGCCACTGGAAATCAGGAGAACACAACTGTTGCTAAATTACTGGATTAGTTTGCAGAGGCATGGTCAAGATCATTCTACAAAAGAAATATTGCAGCCGTGTTGGGAAAGGGAGAGGAGACAAACAGGAAGTTCTGAATGGATAGTGGGAAAAAAAACTAAAAGAACTTGAATTAGATCAAATTAATTGTAGTCCAACTGTACCGTTACCAGTAATCCCTCCCTGGATCATACCTGAAACAAAAGTAGATTTGTCATGGTTGGAAAAGAAAAAAGAAGGCAATATTAATCATAAACTGATACAGGAGTATGTTAATAGTTATTATGGTTATATTCAAATATATACAGATGCATCTAAAAATATGAGTGATAGGTTAGGTATTGCATTTTATGTTCCAGATTTCAATATCAAAGTAAATAGGATAATAAATAATGAATTATCAGTATATACAGGAGAATTGTTAGCAATATTATTAGCATTACAATGGATAGAGGAAGTAAGACCATTAAGATCAATTATATGTTCAGATTCGAGTTCAGCTTTAATTAGTATACAAAATCATTTTTCAGAAAGTAGATTAGACATATTAATTGAAATATAGCAAATTCTATATCAAGTTCAAATGATGGGTATTAGTGTTACATTTATTTGGGTACCAGCACATATAGGGATTAATGGAAATGAAATTGCAGATAAGATTGCTAAGGAAGCATCAAAAAATAGATTTATTGATATGACGATTAACTTAAGTAAGACAGAAATTAAAAGCATTATTAAACAAAGAATGAAAGAAAGGTGGCAAAAATAATGGGAAGAAGAAAGCAGAGGAAGATGGTTGTATAGGATTCAACGGAAAGTCGGAGAAATCAGGATAACAGAAGGAAACAGAAGAGAGGAAACAGTTATTTCAAGACTTAGATTTGGACACACAGGATTAAATAAAACACTATTCAAAATAGGGAAACATATATCTGGCAAATGTGAATATTGTGGACAAGATGAAACAGTAAAACATGTAGTGACGTATTGTAAGAAATATGAAGAAGAAAGAAGGAATTTGGTGAGAGATCTTAATAAGAAGAAAATTAAATTTGATATATTAGACATTCTGCAGAAAAAGCCAAAAAATAAATGTTATCAATATTTATTTAGATATTTGTTATGCCATAAACTGGTTGAATATGCTTATTATTATTATTAATTATAATTTGGTATTATAATTTAAATAATAAATTATTCAACTCAAAATTTCGCTATAACAAATATAGTTCAAATGGTGGTGATGTTAGCTATAAGCTTATAAGTATTTATACCACTAATGCATTAGTTAACTTGCTGTTATGAACTCATTTATGCTGGAATAAATGATCAGGTCGGACTGTTAACCGACCAGGTTTATCCAGCAGGCTGTGAGTACCCCAATGTAACTGCAATTAGAGTTTAAATCCTTATTCCTTATCACCATCCAATGATATTGTCTCTGTATTAATATCAGATGTTAACTCCAAAGGAGGTTAGCTCTGATTTCTGAATAACCATGTAACTGTGAATTGGACTGAACACAAAACAATGTCTATTCCGCAGTCGTTGGTTTTATTGAACCAAAAGCAATTCCCTGTTACAGTAATTCTCTGATTCAAACAACTTTGGAATTCTTACTCATTACTAAACTAAAACATGCAAAATATATATGTGGAAATAAAGAACAAAACAAAAATAAACAATGGATTAAAATGAGCGGTTAGCAGATCTTAACTTAACTCAAAGTTGTTTAACACCGCCCTTCGAAACACCGGCATTTCACGTATCAGCATTGACTAGACAGAACAGCTTCGGGAATCTCACTGGACGCTTTGATGTCTTACACAAAGCTAGCTTCAGCTAAGCTACCTACAGTTCAGATACTACGTCACCCTCCCTAAGATGGCTGCTACGATGACGTATGAGGGGAGGTCCTAATGACGTAACCACGCTTACGCTGATGGGATAATGCCTCGCTTCGAGAGGGGGGGCAGCTAACTGGGAGTTTAAAGCAAAGCCCGCGACTTGAGCTCGGACAAAAGATTAAATTGATAAGAAGAGCGAAAAGAGAGAGGGGGGGGAAAGCAGGGGAAAAGATGAAAATAAATGAAGCAGTAACCCACGGCGGGGTTATTGATGAATCACAAATCAAACACAGCAAATCAATTGTAAAATGCATGCACATACAAAGAAAATGTTCAGCAAAATAATTCCAACTTCGTCGTGGAATAAAAGCATTAACCAACACCTACAAAGTTCTACGCCTGCCCAGGCACTTCTAAACACCCTGTTGGTGAAACAGAAATAAAAGGGGAAAAACCCCGTTACTTTGAGGTGCCTCGGGGCTGGATTTGGAGCGCTCCGAGTGTGGCTTTCTGGACGCGCCTCGACGAGCGCAGTTGTCCACAGGCTGCAGTGAGACGGGGGAGAAGCTCCTTCGTTTCTTCCTCCGGGTTCACAGTCACTTTGTTGGCCAGACAAAGCGGGGTCCTCTTCGATCACTGGGAGATGCGGCGTCTCTCAGTCTTTTGATCAGAGGGAATTTAAAAGTACTTATTTAAGTCGACCTCCTGTTATAACAAGCAGGGAATAACCGTTGCGTCGAAAAATCTCGGTCCAGCGAGCAATCGAACACGTGGCGGGGAATCACCCCAACGGAATCAGCTGTGTCTTCTCGGGTTGGCTAACAGCCAGGGAAGAAGGAAGATTTTCGTGGGTGATCGGCTTTTATAGCCATCACCATAGCAACCTTATCTTGATCGGCGGCCATTTTGCCGTGTTGCGTGATGGGAGTTGGTGGCCATTTTGACCACATGAGTTGGTGGCCATTTTGACCACATTGCATCATGGGTAACGCAGTCCGTTACGTCCCGAATTGATGCAGCTTTTGTCACGTATGAACTACATGAGTTGGTGGCCATTTTGACCACATTGCATCATGGGTAACGCAGTCCGTTACGTCCCGAATTGATGCAGCTTTTGTCACGTAAGAACTGGCACAACATATTTAATAATACCAGGATTAATTAGGAGGATTTAGTATTTATTAATTAATATTATAGATATAGATATATAGATACATAAATATAAGCATATTTGGGAATATGGCCATTTTAACCCACACTCCTCACTAGTTGGTGGCGGTAATGCACACCGGAAAGCTGTTTGCCAACCGCCAATAAACTCAACAAGAAGAAGAAGGAGGGCGTCAGTTCGTTAACGCTCATGCGTTGGTACAGACCGCAAGCCTTGTTCCCAGTTTCAAGCCTTGATACCTTGTGCGTACCCAAGTCTAATCCTGTTTTGCTCCTTCCTCCTAGAAACCTGGATATCCAGCTCAAAACCACGTCTCCACAGTTCAAGCTCCGGAAACCACTTCTGAGATCTCTCCGAGTTCCCGTTCTGGACACCAGAGTAAACCTCAGACCCACGCCCTACGGAGGCCCTCCTTCCTGTGCTCGCCTGCCTGTCCACCCTCACACCACCACCTCTGGAGAGAACCTACCGGCTCTGCACCTCCCATCAACATCACTGGACAACATCCCCTCAAGCTCAAGCCTCACCGTCATCCCAGTGAGTTTTTCTCTGCCAACCATCACAACAACAATAATTTCTCAAACCATCTCCGGCCTGCTGCTCACCTCTCTCCTTCCCTTCCTCAGCCCACTTACCCACGTACCCAGAGACCCAGCCAGCTGACATCACCGCTCTTTTATTATTATTTTTTCAATAAAACCCCTTAAACTGTTTTTCTGGCTCCGTATCTGTGCTCATTCCAGAGTCACTTTATTTAAACCATGGCACGCAGGCTGCAGAAAATACGGTTAAAGTTGCTCCCTCTGCATTTACTCCTGTTGGTTGCTATGCCAGCTTTGAGTAGGAGAGACCCATCCAATATGGCGGCGATGCATGATGCGCTCCAGCGCGTAATGAGGCGTCTAGGTATATAATGTCTCTGTTAAGTACCCTACTGCTAAAATAAAGACCTGAAGAAGAGTGCTGCTGACGTCGAAACACAACAGAGGTAACTTGCTGAAAATATTGTACTTCAATTCCACTCTTCTCCAAAAATTAGTTCTCTAGTCTTCTTCAAAACTGTTTGTTAAGTTAGAATTGTTACAGCCCATCTATGATGTTGTGTGATGTATTGGCACATTTGTTTTAGCCATTAAATTTAGACAGAAAAGGTTTTTTTTTAAGTTTGAGTTGTTTTTTAACCTGTTTTATAAATTAACATGGATTGTTTATATAATCCCGATGATAAAAAGTCTCTGCCAAACAAAGCTCACGAGTGTGTGGAAAAGATAGAAATGATGTGAAGGAATGAGAGATTAAATAGATGGCTGCTGTCCATCCACTCCAGTAAGGAAATAAAAGCTCAGACCCATGTCCCCGGGTTGTTCAAAACATGCAAAAACTGACTGGCCTTTATTACTTTTTATACAATACAAAATTACAGTTCAACTGTAAAATATGTGTATTACTTCATAAAGCACTCTGAAGCCCCTGTTGCTTCAGATGATGTCACTTCCCATGGATTCACACACACAAATACATTGCATTCATACATTTCAGTTTCTTAAATAAAAATACATGCATTCATTTTCATTAAGTCTTGCTCTTTATTGTAACTGTGCAGGAGGCTAATGAGTGGTGGACCTCAGTACTTTTTTAAAGTCTGGCTACGGCCCTGTGAACACCCAGGCCAACATTTTCTTCAGCTGAATAAAAACAAAACCGAAGTAATAATTTTTGGACCAATAGACGAGCAATCAAAAGTTAGCACGCAGCTTCAGTTGCTTCAGCTAGTAACCACTGATCAGGCCCGAAATCTGGGTGAAGCGATGGACTCAGATCTGAACCTCCAAAAGTATCTAAACACAATTACGAAGTTGGCCTTCTATCACCTGAAGAACATTTCTAGGATTAAAGGACTAATGTCTCAGCAGGATCTGGAAAAACTAATCCATGCGTTTATATTTAATAGAATTGATTACTGCAACGGTGTTTTCACAGGTCTGCCTAAAAAGTGGATCAGACAGCTGCAGCTGATCCAGAACGCTGCTGCCCGCGTCCTCACTAAGACTAAGAAAGTAGAGCACATCAGCCCAGTTCTAAAGTCCTTACACTGGCTCCCTGTATCTCAGAGAATAGACTTTAAAATACTTCTGTTAGTCTATAAATCCCTAAATGGCTTAGCACCTAAATACATCACAGACTTGTTATCAGTGTATCAACCCTCCAGATCACTAAGGTCTTCTGGCTCCAGCATACTCTACATACCCAGAACCAGAACCAAACACGGAGAGGTAGCATTAAGTTCCTATGCTTCACTGATCTGGAACAAAGTGCTGGAAGCCCGAGTTCTCTTAAATCAATGTTAAAACACATTAATGTAGGATTTCATTTGACTGTTCTAGTTAAACAGTTAACTGAAATATCATTAGTTTAAGTTTGTTGTTCAAATGCTTTTATTATTCACTTTTAGTTTACATTTCCCCATGTTTTATTTTGTTTCTATTTTGCTGTTGCAATACTCAGCAGGAGGAGTTGGCCCTGAAAATTACTGGTTTACCACCAATCTTGTAGTGTAAGTAAAAAGCTTAACCTGGAATTCTTGATGATCCTGAAAATGTCCTTTCATTTGACATCAGATCTGAACATACTTTGACATTCACTATAATATATATGTTTTAAACCATGGACAGTAGGTTGAAGCAATGAACTTGGAGGAAAGCAAAAAGAGGGTCATTATCATCCTAGTACTAATGCTTTAATAAGAAATTATATATTTTAAAAGGGAACCCCGATTTCGATTTACTCTGCTGCATCTAAAAAAACAGTCACCATGAAGGTAGATTTATTTAAGGGTGCAAATTACAAATAATATTCATGAGGGGAGTGACTGCCCAACTCTGAACCATCAGTTCTGTGGAATGTTGTCCTCCTGAAGGCTGTGATGCACTGCAAGGACTCATCAAGGACAAGGATCTGCTACGATAGAGTTAGAAAGAGGCTGGTGGCTGGACAAGTCCTGGATTAGCCACTTAAAGACTATACCAATCTCTTCCTTGTGCATACCTCTGAAGCATCACTTAACATTTCACCTCAACACTTCAACTTCAGCAGCATTATAAAAGTGACACGTAGTACCTACTAAAGGAAATGGTAGCATGATATGGCCCATAAATCCTAACAAGCACCGCTCTGTCCAGAAACACACTGATGGCTTCTCCTCTAAGTCAGGTCTAAATATTATGACATCCTAAAGGAAGGCGTGTGTGTGTGTGTGTGTGTGTGTGTGTGTGTGTGTGTGTGTGTGTGTGTGTGTGTGTGTGTGTGTGTGTGTGTGTGTGTGTGTGTGTGTGTGATATTTAATTTATCAAAGTGTAGGCTGGAAACTTCTTTCCAAAATGATACCTTACATCATGTTGTGGTTGGCTGTGAAACAAGTCCAAGAAAAGAACTAGAAAAAGAAGACGCTAAGAACCCTGACAAAGTACGACAAAGATGAACAATCTGCCTCATGAGCAGGTAAGAACTTTACGCTCAGGGTTTGGAATGTTAACATTTCTTCTAAAACTTGCCCACACCACGGATGGATCCTCATTGCTGCAGGCCCTATTATCGGCGCCCTAGTAATTATACATTAAAATAGAGCTTTAGCTTCACATGTGACGCGCTATGGGAAAACCAGGAACATGTTGGCAGAGCACAAACGGGGATAACAGAGAAAAGCCTTCACTTTCTGAGAAATTGTGATTTTCGTTTTATTGCAAAATATGGTGATTGAAGTTATGAAGAAACTGCTCTATGGTTTAGTTGACCGTTTCGGAGGTTTTAAATCAGTGAACTTTGTGTTTAAACTCGGCCTGTTTTCAGTTTAAAACCCAACCGACCAGCATCTGCTTTTTGGGGCAGGGGAAACCTACAGCTCATTTGTATACTGCCTTTGGCCAATGAGCCGCGTACATGAAGAAAACACATGCCTACTTAATCAGCTGCTTAAGGCTGTTTAGAAAGAAACTTTTTCTGTAACTCGTGAAGATGGACCAAGCTGAACTCAATGCCCAAGAACTGAACCGCGGCTGTTACAATGCTCTGCTGTGGAAGTGTCGTGGAACAGAGGAGCAAGAACATACGATTTTAGAAGCTGTCGGCAGCACATTTAAAGAAGACAGAGACAGTGACGGAACTTTGGCTGTAAATGCTACAGGAGAAGAAAGGAGAATTCTGCACTTGGGACAGGTGAAACTGCAGCTGTATGGATCACATGTGCTTTTTCTTAAAGCAATACGGGCACTGACAAGGGGTTTCTAGGGTTGCCAACAGTCCCGTATTAGCTGGGATGGCCCATATTTGGAGCAAATTTAAGTTTTCCGTATTTGACACTCATTTTCACGTATTTTGACTGCAGCCTGCAATTTATATATACAAACATTAGAAGGCATTCCACACCTTACTTTCCTAGACCTACATAAGGATGTCACATCAAAGCAGCCGAAGAAGCTGCCAGCCAACCCCCCCCCCCCCGCCTCCCCCCGTCCACCATCACCACCACCCTATCCCCGCTTTCCCGTATTCTATAGGTGCCCAGCTGGCATCCCTAGGTATTACGCTCTATGAGCTGAACATATGCGCCGACGCATCGTTGTTGCTGGACCAGTTCTCAGCTATAACAGCAAACAGGCTTAAATCAGAGGCAAACATTTCAACCGACACCATTAGAAGCATAATGGCAAATTTAACAGGCTTAAATTGGAAGCAACCGGACTTTCGTTCAGTTCTTTCTGAAGACGTTCTGAAGAAGTCCGGTTGCTTCCAATGTAAGCCTGTTTGTTCTTGTTGAAAAGATTAAGCTTCTAATGGTGTCTCTTGAAATGTTTATTGTTTTTGCTATCTTTTTATATACATATTCCTGCTTATGAACGGAAATTACCGGCTCTCTTGACTTCTTTAACCATTCCCTGGACTTCACCCTTTTGCAAAGACACCAATGATCTAGAAATAGCAAATGAGTTTCACAGTCCTTTTTGATCTGCCTCATTGGTGCTCATTACAATTGAGTTCACATCTACAGGTGGTTTCAATATATGACTGTTCTAAATAGTGGTGATCTTTAAGGGGTTGAATAATCTTGTCAACCAATGTTCTTCCCTCTGAGGGGAACATTTTATGCCAGATGGTTGATACTTGGACACAATTAGATGTTCCAAATGGACAACAGTCTCAAACTCATATCAAAACTGGTTTTGTAGAGCAGAAAAGCAATCGAAGATTGGCTGTTACTTGTTGAAGGCCATGGTTTCATGTATATCTGGGTCTATACTTTTAATTTTTAATCTATGTGAACTCGGGGAAAATTCTTAACAAATTCAAACACACAATAAAAAAACTCTGAATTTGTTGCATAACTAGTCCAACATGAAATTAAAATGATATCCATGTCCATCATGAGTGGATGCACACTTTTCAGCAGTGCTGTACATAAAGCCTTATCCAAAAATGTTTGAACTATTATTTTTCCAATATATGTTTTCGGCATGAACACAACACTGTGCAGAAGTCAAAAACCATCATGCAAACATTTTCTATAATTTAATTTAAGTAACATTTAAGTAATACTTGTATACTTTAAAAATTTTAAACATATTTTTATCTTTTATGTTTGTGTCCTATAGGCTAACAAATATATAGACTACATCATCCAAGTACTCTTGAGCATCTATGTGAATTACAAACACTGAAAGCATTAAAATTAGACAGAAATGAGAATAAACAGAACATAACTTTGGGCATACTTTCGCATGCTTATTATCCGTCTTTCAGCACAGAGACAGATCACGAACGGTTAGGGTTAGGGTGCCACCCTGTCATGTTACATAGTGTAAAAAAATGACACAAAATGCCAGACTGCTGTGTCGCACTGAGATAATGTGTAACATGACTTGACATGCTGTAAATGCAATTTTACCACAACAGGCTGCAGGGTTTCATGCCTTGAAACTAATACTGGTAATAACATTTGACATGACTTTGCGGGACTTTTATTTTATGCTGCATGAGTCCAGACCATTGGAAAAGACAAATTTTGTTCATTTTAAACCTTGACAGGAAATATTTCCAAGGCTTTTTGTTAAGGTTGAAGTGTAGCGATGGAAAATCAAGAATACTATATAATTTGTGATTCACTAATACTATACCATAGTATCAAAACCATAGAAGCATAAAATCTGTATCAGAACTGTTTAAAATGTTCTAGCATCAAACGTAGACCAATCAGATGTTTGTTATACTCTTTCAACAGAACCTCTCACCTGAGCCATTAAACTCTTCTTTCAGGTACAGCTTTATTTGAGGCCATTTTGATGCAAAGTGATGATGGCTACATGGTTTTCTTTTAGGTTAAGTTTTGCTCAAACAGGAAGACAATGACTACAACCACATATGCACCCTTTCTATCAATTAGTCTGCTGATTAGATTGACAGATTAATCAAAGCTGGACTCTTTCACTGCTTCAACTGTGCTGAGGACATGATGAAACTAAAATGAAGTTAGCTGACCATTTTGTGTCAGGGCCGGAGTACAAATTAAACAACAAAGCAGACCATTTAAACTCATGACACTTTTGCACTCATCTGCATCTGATCAGTTTCCACATTAAACTCTGTAAATCATCTCTACAGCTCCTGAAGTCCCAAAGTTTTCTGAACACATGTTTTCTGCTGACAAGACTTTTTATCACATGGTTATATATATATATATATATATATATATATATATATATATATATATATATATATATATATATATATATATATATATATATATATAGTTCATACTTCACTGCATACTTCTTTAAATGTTTTCTATCTATTGTCCTTATACATGATACAACTAAAGTTGTTTAGATATATTTAAATACAGTAATATTGTTACAGAGCCAGAGAATACATTTAAACTGATTTACAACCCTTTTTCATTAAAGGTTACAATGAAAACCCCATAAATAATGCAGCAGATGTTTTGGTTGAAGAGTTTCTGAGTATAACAATGAAGCATTTAAACTTAAGCTCTAAAGAAACCTGACTGACTCTGTGGAAATCATAACAAAGATAGGTTATGAGTATTTTTTAATAAATCTACACATGGGTCAGGATCCAGCTTGATGAAGTTAATCTTACAGCCAATTTTCAGGTTCCTGCCAACTTTTTAGAGTCAGCAGTAACCCTGCTCAGTGGTAAGGAAACAGTATGATGGAAAAAAGCACATGCTTCATATTTACAGCATGATAAGATAAGTAGGTATGGCTTCTGTTGATCAGCATCGGTCACTCTCATTTTAGGAGATTTAGGAAAAATGACAACAAATATTGCCATAAACAGCAACAAAAGATTCTGTGTATGAAAGAAATGTTGTTCAACCTCTCAGAATGTCACATTTAAACAGAGGTGGCTGTGATGGCAGGTCATAGACCCTGGGGGCCACAGACCCACATCAGAGAGAGCCCTTCTGTCTGGCCGGCTGCTGTGTAAACTCAGCCGGCTGCAGGAAGAGATGGATCTACACGGCTGCGGTCTCTGAGGAAGCCCTCATTGTCATGGAGCTCAGCCTTTCTGAGACACCTGATCTGAATCCAATCACGGGAGCCGTCTTTGTGTGCTCTCTGTGAACAGCAGCCGCCCAGGAGACTGGCTGCCACTGGCCTCTCTGTCCACATGAATCTAATGTGGACCCGTCTTTCTGCTGCCTGCCTCCTCCCAAAGGAAAAACAGATTTTTTTACAACCGCAACTAGAAGAGTGTCACTGCATGTGGGGTTTTCTGTTTCAGTGTGAAATTACTTGAGCGTTAAAAAGGTTTTAGCATGAAAAGATTGTAGTTAACAGTGCATTGCATTAGTGAACATACCGCTTTTATTCATTAGCAATCTGTTTCATTACAACCGCAAGGTTGAATGCATTTGTTTTTGTGAGAGACCAACAAAAAAATAGTTTATGATTTTGAAGTGGTTGGAAAACAAAACTTGGTTTAAAAACCTATTTAGATATAAAAATTTAAAAAGTGTCGTGTGCATCTGTACTCAGTCCCATGAGTCAATGAGTTGTAGCACCATCTTTCTCTGCAATCTCAGCAGCAAGCCTTTTGGGGTTGGCTGCTACCAGCACTGCACATCCAGAGGCTGACATTCCTTCTCTTGTTCTTTTTAAAAGAGCTAAGCCACATTTGGATTGGATGGAGAGTTTCAACATCAGATTTAGAAGTATTTTCAAAATATGTGTTAAATTAAAGTCTAGCTCATTCTAAAACGTGAAAATGCTTTGATATAAATCATTTCATTGCAGCTTTGCTGGCATTGTCATCGTCCTCCACTCCAGTCTCAAGCCTTTTGAAACCTTTAACTGATTTTCTTTCAAGATTGTCCTATTTTTCCACTGCAACATACTTTCTTCTGTAATGTTTAATTTTCTTTCTTCTGTTCATATACAGGCCTTGTTACTGAAATGTGCTATAGAAACAGACTTGCCTTCCCTTCCCTCTATCCATTTTCCCATTATCTCTGACCACCTTCCTCGTCCCTGCTGACAATAAGTATCTCCTTAGCATGATTATGGCAACAATATTTCTCTCAGTAGGTCTTCCGGGTGTTAATTTACTATCACACTGAATGAAGGCCAAAAAGTTCACTTTTTGTCTCCTCTTGCCAAAACACCATTTTCCACATATTTGCTGTGTCCTCAGCATAACTTGCGGCAAACTCAACAATCTACCTTCTCTTCCATTGAGGCCAGATTTGTGAAACGCTATTTTTGTCCTGTTAACAGTGATTTGTCAGTGTAGGTGGAACACCGTGTCTATGTCAGTTTTTACAAGTGCCATCATCTTTACCTGCTCAGATAATGGCTAGAATAGAGCTACGAGAGATGTAAAAAATTGGGATATTGATTCAGAACCTAACCATGCTTTAAACTTCTCCAGAACTTTGCTAATGTTCTATAAAAAAAACTGTAAGGCCTTCACAGCTGGATTTCACTGAGGTTATATTGCACTTGACATTGCATGACATTGAAGTGAGGTTTTTATGGTGTTAAGCTGTCTTTGAAATACTGTGGTGATGGACTAGAATGAATTGTACAGACAACATATGCATTCACTTTGAAAGCCCTGTATAGCGATAGAAGCATGCATAGTCTACATACCTGCAACTAGAAAAGTGTGTTTCATTACTGTTATGCCTATTGCGGCTATTTTCTTTCTTACACAAATAAGAAAGAAAATAAGAATTTATTTTAATAAAAATAAAAATAAATAATTTATTTGACGTGCTTATTAAATGTAAATTAAAAATAAAAGCAACATTTTGACATACAGACATTTAGCATTTGTTTGGCAACAACAACACAATGAGTTTGTGTACCTTGGTAAATAAATTTAGGCAGTTTGGAACAAATCTCTAAACTACTGACTCCACTGAAGGGAGGGGCATGCATTGACTAGTTTTTTAAAGCTCATGCCAGTATTTACTAAGATATTTGAATGAGTTGTTCGTTACTTTTGATAGGCCGTGTGGTGCTAGTGGGTATGAGTCTGGCCTTTCTCCTTCCACAGAGGATAGCTTTAGACATTTGCATGTATGGATTGCACTCTTTCCTGCTGTCCCATTTTTTGCCTCTATTAAGTAGATGAATGAAAAGGGGAAATGAGCCTGAGGGAAACGTATTGTGCCTCAGTGGTTCATATCACTGTCAGAGGGCAGATGAGAAGCACTGAATGAAAAAGGAGTACAATATATTTCTATTTGACTGCGTTGGGTTCTCTCACATCGTGCAAGATGAACATGTCTGTCACAATTATCATTAACTGGCTCAGAGGGGTTGGGAGTACTGTCTCTGGACTGGTTTGGGTTTTTTGCTAAACATATTTCAGGATGATCAAATCAAAAGAAAATGAGTGTGACTTAGGTGAACTGGATATCGGGCATGGAAGTACCGACACGTGCTGTCCTATATTCTATATTCAAGGATGATGAGAAAAAGGATTCTTAAACAGATGATGAGCCTCATCATAAGACCCACATGTACCCAAGGTAATCAACTCTGTATCAGGATTTAACCAAGTTTCATCATAGAGACTTGATTTTAAAGTTGCAAATATGGAGACATGTCATAGCACTTTATCTGTGCACTGAAGTGTTTTATATGGAATACTCTTCAGTGCTGATAAGAACACATTGACGGGGAGTTGGAATGTGTGCGAGGGGGGATCTAGTTTAAATCCAGTTTGTTTCAGTTGAGTAGACAAAGTGATGGATTACTCCATTCTGTGCATGCAGGATCGCACACATTAACATTTGTACAGATACTAGAAACAGCAGTATTTCCATAAATGCAATCATGGCACTCAACCTTAGACGCTGGATGTTCAGCTTGCTGGAGTCAGCATGTCTGCCGGTTTGCTACATCACATTCTTCTGCCTTTTAACGCGTGATCTTAGGTTGTCTGTAATGATTTTATATTTATAGGAGCAATGTTTGGGAGAATGGAGTCCAAAATTTGCAATAATTATCTTTATTTGTTGTTGAAACATACATTCCAATGATATGTGTCCTCTATTGAACCCATCCCTGAGGGAGCAGCAGCTGCCACTGTGCAGCTTCCAGGAATGATACCGGTGCTAAGGGTCTTGCTAAGAGACCCATAGTGGAAGTCTGTGGGATTCAAACCCAGAGCTTTGCAGCCTCTCCAGGATGCAAGTGACCTGCTCTCTAACCACTAGCCCACCACTATTTTGGTGCTACACCTGGAGATTCTTTGTCGAGGGTGTATTTATAGATATTCACAACATTTTTTTTCAGTATTTGACAAACAGAAATTGCCCAACAAATTGTGACTTACATGAATGAATGTATTACATTTTAACAAAATTGGATGCTCCTGGCTGCAGTTCTGGATTTAGTCCACATGAAAAGCCCAATTTGCATGGGATACGCTTTATCTGGAAACCCCTCTTATGTGGTGCATTAGCACAGGATAGCAAAAAGTCCTAATCACACTGGGTTAGTTTTACCTAGGGACCTCATGTCATAAATTACCCCCCTACATCAGGTTTTAATGTGGCACATTCACACAGGATAACCAAAGCCTGATATTGTCATGAACTGGAGTGGAGATGAACCCGGTATTCAATCAGACACTTAAAGTAATGCTTGACATGATTTATTTAAGAGACGATGAGGATGGATCAGGCAGGTGTACAGAAAAATAGTCCAGAGCAGAGTTCAAAGCGGTAATCCAAGCAAAAAACCAAAAATGTAAACAGGGTGCAGGCAGACTCAAAAAACAGAATAGGATCAGGCAAAACACAGAATGCTGGATGGATCTTACCGCAGGGAAACAGGAGGCATGAGCAATGATACATGTGTGAAGTTCCGGCAACCAACAGAAAACTGAGGAGGGTTTAAATAGGCAGCAGGACAGGTGAAACCAAGTGGCTCTAATTAACTAGGACAGGTGACAGTGATTAAAGAAGGGGAAGTGACTGAGAGAAACACAAGCTTTATTAAAAACTAATAAAGACCAGATAACTACAACAGTAAACAAGCTAAACATGATTCCAACACAATAAAAACTAGAAACAGAACTAACCCTTAAAGCAGGAAAGCTAACTTAACCAAAATATCAGCAAGAACCAGAACAGAACATTACAGATATTTGCTGAAATTCACGGACATCTCTGCTGCTTATTGCACATGTGAGCAGCTGTATAATAGAAGCTTTTGTGCAATTATACACTGTTTAAAGTTATTTAATGTTCATTAAATAACCCTCTGTCTGTTAAGTATTGTCTGGTGATGATCAGCTCTTAAGCTGATATCGAGACAATGGTTGAAAGGGATGAATTTGAGCACTAGCGATCTTTTTAACATCAAAACCTGCACACACATAGAATAAAGGAGTAACAACTTCTTTTCGAGTTCAAGAATTTAATAACAGAAATAAAATGAACATCCAGAGAACATCACTATGTAATGCTGTTTACCTGAATAACACAATATTTTGATTAATAAATCCTCTCTACTAGGCTAGTGAAACTTAACTAAACTACTAAGCAAAATTAAAATAAAGAAGCTAAGCTAAGGAACTATGTACATGCAAAAACAAACAAAAGACAAAAAAAAGTGGTTGATCATAATCAGAATATTTCGGTGAATCCTTGTTCATTGCAGATCTGATTAAAAAACATGGAATGGATTTAAAAACATTTGGCATGTGTTTCAGTCCATTCACAATGCAAAGCCCAAGTTAAACAAAACATTATTTGTGTCAGGACTCAGCTGGCAGGGCCGTACAGCCTGCTGCCGTCTCTGCTTTCTCCACAGGTGTTCGCGGTTGGCTGGTGGGCGGAGTAGGCGCACCTGCAGCTCGTCAGCAGCACCGGAGCTGCACTATAAGATCTGCACTCGAACAGCGGGTGGATGCCAGAGTGTTACCGTTGTGGTATGCCTACTAGCCTCGACCTCTCGCCACTAAACTTAGCTCCCACGCTAACAACCACCATTTGTGTCTCCCAGGTACCTCCTCGTGTTCCTTCGTCCATCCTCGAGCTCCTCAATCCTCCTCGTGTCTCCTCCTGTGATTCACCCGTTCCTCTCGAGTCGATCCTTGCTTCTCGGATGTAAGGCTTTTTCCCGACGTCTCCCTGGTTCCATCCGCTGTCCTGGATCCCTGGATTCCCCGGTGCTGCTCGGACCTCTCGCTTCGCTCTCCAGCTGCCCGGACACCTACGACCAACATTCAGCTGAGTCCACACTGCCCTCCTCCCCGGTTGGGTTACTGCACCTCGTGGTAAGCTTACGTCCCTTAGTTACTTTACTTAGATTTCCCCTCCGTGAACTAATTATCTCCCCTTACCTCCAGATCGATCCGGTTACCTGCTACCTGAGTTCTTGCCCGAGCCTTCTCCAGTCCGCAGATTAGCTCTGCTGCCTTGCATTCTCCTGTGTAGAAATAAACTCTTTAAACCTTACCTGTTGTCACCGAGTGTGTTTCTGCATGTGGGCCCGACATCTTAAGGCAAACATGACAATTTGATGAAATAATATTTTGTTTAAGTTAAAGAACCAAAGTTCACCTTGAGAAATGTGAATCGTGGTTAAATTAGCTTAACTAATTCAGAACAATATTTGACATGTGTTTCAACCCATTCACAATGCAAAGCACAAGTTAACCAGATCATTATTTTGAGTAAACAACATTCTGAGGACCGGTTTGTCCTGTAAAATCATTTAATAGGCTATGTGCACGATGTTGCTACGCAACTTCCGCTAACTGAAAGGGGTAAGGGACTATACTTCAGGTTAGGCTGTTCACCCACAGCAAGCAATGACGTTCTACACGCTGCCTGCAGGACCTTCCAAAAATAACAATTAACGACGTCCTCCGTCGTTAACCTTATCTGCTCCACGGAGTAAAAAAGAGAGAGGCTTCAAGTTTTACGTGTCGAATTACATTGACAACTTTGAAGGTAAGTAATGTACCAGTCAGTCACTGCTGAGCTAATGTTAACGTTAGCGTCAGGGCGGTCTGTTACAGATCCATGCGCAAAAATGATAAGCCTCATGAACTCAGAGTAGGGTGGAAATCACATAAAATGATCTTTTCTAATCAACGAGGACTATATTTTGGGGGTCTCATGTAACTCCTGTGCAGCGTAAGTTGTAAGTATTTATAGCTGTTGTGTGTTGGAGTAGTAGCGCACATATAAGTTGCTAACTTTAGCATTAGCTTAGCTACACGAGAGCCCCAGAAGCTAGTCTGTTATGACTACAGATTTCTGTTATATTGTAAGTTCAAATATATGACTCTGTTAATGCTAAAGTCCAGTTCCTAGGCCTGTTCATTCTGCTCTTTTTTTTTTTTTTACTTAATTTAAAGACTGGAACACAGTGCAGTTTCCTATGTGAGCGATGTCTGTTGTTTACGTTGCATGTGTTTGGTTGGCAAATATGTTCAGAAATGTGCATCTTATTTAAGTTATGACGCCAGGGAAGCATTAATTTTTGTAAACAAAGTTTCTGCATTGTACTATTACTCATTAAAAATATGCATGGTGCCTACCAAAGTCACTGATGTGATGACTTCACATTCGTTCGTATAAGCCTGCTCAAAGTTGTGGTTTTAGACGCTTTGCGAAACATAAAAAAGCTTGAAATTGATTAAAAACTGATCACCAAAAGCGCATTGTGCTGCAGAGATAGTTCTTACACTGCAAGCTTTCATTGTATCTTTGCAAATAGTTATATAAAAAAAGAATTGGCATGTCAACCCAAAGTGCATTCATTCATCTTTATTAAGAACAGACGTGAGCATAAATCGGCAAAGGTTTAAAAAAATAACCACATTTTTGTCCTGCACTTTCTTCCAGTCTTTTTTTCCACTTGTTGGCACTCTCTGCTTGCTAAAAAATTATGACATAACCATTGCTTAGTTTGAAAGTTTGTTTTTTATTTAGATTACATTTGCCTGTGCTGGTGGGGGCTCCCACTGCTTTGTCGACAGTCCAAGGCTGCTCGGAGTGTGCAGAGTTGTAACGCCACTGTCGTTGATGTGCAGTACACACATAGTTCTAGGATAAAGTACCTATTGTATGCTAGTCTACCATTACTACACTGAATGTTCAGTGGTAAATTAGACAGTATAGATGCCTTATTTACCGCTAATATCCAATGTTCTAACGAGCTTTTGAAGCCGCAATTAAGCGTGGCTCCACTGTAAGGTTCTTGCCAACTTTCCTTCCAGTAGACTCAACAAGTACTCCCCTATCTGTCTCCACGATAGTGTTAGCTGTAGTTGTCCAGTGATCTGGAAGCACCTCCTAGCCCCCCAGAGCTTGTCTCAACTTCTCCCTGAAAACCACACAACTTTCTTCCTTTTTCAGCTTCCACCATTTTATCCTTTGCTCTGCCTTTGTACTCTTCATCTTGTTCCCCATTAGAGTCATTCCAAATACCACTATCCTGTGCGTTCTGGTAATGCTATCACTAACCACTACCTTGCAGTCACCAAGTGCCTTCAGGTTACTTCGTCTACGCAAGATGTAATTTGCCTGTGTGCTCCTGTCTCCATTCTTGTAAGTTACCCTGTGTTCCTGCCTCTTCTGGAAGAAAGTATTTATTACAGACATTTCCCTTTTGCAAACCGCCATCTGTCCTTCTGCATTCCTGTTCTGGATAGCAATCCCACCTTTCATATCCTCATCACTTCAGTTTTATTTTATTCTGAAACTTGCTGTGACACTGCTTGGAGTGAGACTGCACTGGCTTATTGTAGCTATGTTTACTTCATTTTCAGGGGTCTAACAAGATCTCCCAGTAATAATACAACACAACATTTCTTCTGTAATTGAAATCTGGCTCACAAAATGTTCTTGGTATCAGGATGCACCTTTGTCTGGTGAAGTAAGTATACTGTATTGGGACCTCTGTGTGCATTTTATTTCTATGGCACCTTTTAAAACAAAAAATGCTTTACAGCCAAGACAGACAAGGAAATAAAGTAAAATAGAAACAAATGCAATCCAGTGAAATATAAAATTCACAAATGGATACAATCTAAGACAATAAAACTGAATGCAGTCACGATATAACACACATACTCTGCTGAAGTTTTATGCTCCACTTGAACTACAAAAATTACAAAAACAACTTTAAAATCTCTGGAATTAAATAAGGATGGACTTTTCAGTATGAGAAAATGAACAAAAATGAATAACAATGTTTTCCCAAGTTTTACTGGACAAACAAATAAAACAAAAATGTGAAATAATATTCTGAGACGACAACTATTCTATTTCCTAATGTTTGTCTTTGTCCTTCTAATGTCCGAATGTACAAAGCAAGAAGGTCCTGGGTCAGAGTCCCAGCCTGGGGCATTTCTGCATGGAGTTTACATGTTCTTCCTTTGCACGTGTGGGTTCCCTTTTTGCTATTTGTAGTGTTTATTAAAGCAGCTAAGGAAAGGGAGATAAGTAAACATAAAAAAATGGGAACTTTGCATCTTCAGAATTATATACCGGAGTTGCCTGTAGTGCAGAGTCTGCTTTTCAGGGCCTAGTGACATTATCAAATGGATTGACATTTCAAATATTTGCAGTGCTCAGCAGGTCCAAGTATGGTACAAGTGAACCATGGCCCTCCTCATTGCTGCCAAGCAAGCCATGCATAGCCATGCATAACCATTTCATCATAAGCGCTGCTTACTTTACTGTGCAGACATTGTAATCTAAGGAACAGGTACTTTCCCTTTAAAAGGTCGTTCCCTTGCACAGACTCCTAAGTGTACAAAAGCAATTTGGAAGCAGTGACAGTATTTGGGCCATATTGTCCATATTGTACCACCTGCTCTTAGGGAATCAAAAGGGAAATAACTAAATTACGTGTGGTGTATTTCCCTTTACATAGAATGAGCACATGCTGAGAAATGGTTAATAAAATTTTTAGACACAGCTAAGAAAATATCACTGCTGTGTAACTAAACTTGGCAAATAGCTTAAGCATTAGGAGCCAGATAAAAGACAGTTTTGCATGCTGAAATTTGGGGGAACGACAACTTGTGTAACATATCACATAAAAGCCTCCCTGATTAAGACATTCGTGATTAAAGTGTTTTCGCCCCTAACTTAGCTTAGTTCTGTGGATGCTGTCAAATATTATACCAAGAAAAGACTCTCGGCAGGAGCTCCTGTCACTCTGACTGTTCTGCCTGTTCTGTTCTGTCAGTATAGATTTGTAGAATGTTTTAAAAGCTGCAGTCTTAGACCATTTAGCAGACTACAAACGTATGGTTAATATTTGAGGTTTCAGTTTACTTCAGGCTTAATATATGAATTTTTAAACAGATAGAATCTGAGAAAATACAAGTCTGTACATATCCCATTTCATCTCAATAATCCACGTTAAAAAAAACTTGAGTAGGTCCTATGGCAGGTTATTTTTTTTAATTTTTTTCTCTTCTCCAAGAAACTTCTTCAGTCTGAGGAGTTACTGATAAACTCAGCCTTTTAAGCAGTAACTTTGCATAGTTATTCAATAAGTTAATTGTGATGATCAAAACTTGTAGTCACATGCAAAGGAGGACGATCAGGCTAGTAAGTGATCGATAGTGCACTTATGGCCACCTGTTGTTCCCAGGGGGCTGTGTAATACTCGCAAAAACGTTCCTCCCTGTCCAGGATACAAACCTGTTAAAACCTGAAAGAGTGACCGCTGGCCTACAGATGAGTGTTAACTGCAGAATCTTGGCCTGATGGTGTTTCTCTTCTATATTGAACCATCCTTTTGGTCAGTGACTGCTTTGTTTTCCTGATCTAGAACTGGTCACACTCATCCTGGCACTCTACAGCATACACAGCATTGCTCTGTTTGTGCTGTGGGACCAGATCGTTGGCATGCGCTAGTCTTTGTCCTAATGTGTTTTGGGATTTGAAAGCCACTGGGACATCATACATAGAAAATAAACAGCCCAGTTTCTTTGAAACTCCCGCAACATAGGACATGACTGGTCTGGGTCTGGGTATGGGGTTCTCCTTTTCACCCAATGGCTTTGTGGGGATGTTGTCTGTCATGTGATACAGAGTCCTGATGACTCCTAACTTGTGCTCCAGTGGGTGATGGGAGTCAGAGCACCGGTGCTGGTCTGTGTGGGTGGTTTTGTGGTACACCTCAGTTTCTAACTGTCCTCCATCCAAGACTGAGACGTCACAGTCCAGGAAAGCCAACCTACCATTTTTTACATGTGACGTGGGGAGAAGGACTGCAGCGGAGACAAATCCATTGTCATTCAACATGGAATACAAACTGATAATATCGGTCTGCAGTCGGCCTGAGTTGTAGGACTCAACCAATTATTGCTACCGAGACAAGTCCAGAAAGGAGCAAGCCTGGAGAAGAGTGGTGAGGCTGGAGTGGCAGGGAACAACCAGTTTTGATCAACAAATTTCTGTGTGATGATCAAACCTGGTTGTTCACATGCAAATGAGGACCATCAGGGTACCAACCGATCGTTAGTGCTCAGATGGCCACCTGTTGTTTCCAGAGAGCTGAGTCATGCTCACAACAACAGCATTGCAATAGTAGGCACTTTCTCTTCAGACAAAATTGTTTCCTTTGAGAGGGGAATAAAAGAAGCCCTTTGAATCGTCTTGTGACTGAAAAGTGCTTTATAAATAAACTTGCCCTGCCTTGCCTTGCCTTGCCTTTGGCTAATGTAATAAAAGTTATCACATGGCCAGTGTGTTCTTGGAATGCCCTAAAATTACTTTCTGTAGGTTTAAACCCATAACAGTCGAACCCAAGCAAATGATAATACTGTTGTTGATATGAGTAGAGATGCTCTTTCACACCAACTCTCCCTGCTGCTGCTGCTCTGTCTGAGAAGTCGTACTGGATTAATGCAAAATTTTGAAATGAAACACCTTTGCCCAAGTGCCGATCTTTGACTGAAGCACACATTGACGTTTTGATGCTGAATGAAACACATTGGTGTAATGGCTGATTATACAGAACCGCCCTAAGTGGGCCTGCTTACATCAGAGCAAGTTAAGAGAACTTCATAGCTTATTGCAGCCGCTGATTCTAAAATGTGATGTAGCATCAGTTAAAAGCTGCTAATGAGGATGTTTAAAGAGTGAGACAGTGTGATCCTCTTCCTCAAAGGCATCGTTGTCTCACCCTTCATGTTGTCTGGCTGCTCCAAGGCAAGGCTGTGGCATACATTTTGAAACTTCAAGACAGTGTGATTTATGCAGGAAAACTAGCAGAAAAGCAGCTGAAATGGTGACAAAAGAGATCAATTTGACCTGCATGTGTTTAGTGAATATTCACTAAACACATGCATACTTCTTTATGAAATATTCTGCAAGTTTTCGAAGCTAAAAACCTTACATTTTACAGCAAAGGATTGTATAAATTTTTTAAATATCTAAATGCTGCAACAAATGTATTTCTAGTTTCATGAAGATAACGTTTGATATTTCACTAAAAACAAAAAAAGGGTGTAATTATTATTTACACCCTTTGATTTCTGGGATTTTTCATTTACATATTTTTAGTTTAGCTGAAAGGATCAATTGTTTGGACAGTTTTTCATTAAATTATTGTTATACAAAGTAATGTTCCAAATAAATTTAGAGACGTGTTCCTTTAGAGTTTGAACGCTTAAACACAGAATAAAACTCTGCCTGCCTGTGTTCCTAATAGTGAGGTGAGGAGGCACAATAATTATCAAATCCTGCTTCAGGACTTGGTTAAACTGTGTGAGATTCCATTCCCTAATCTCTGCTAAACCTTCAGAGAAAAATAGAATGCAACACATTTCTCATTGGACTATCTTAGGGAGCTAAAACACCACTCTTCCACAGAGCCTTGCAAAAGTATTTATAACTATTGTGCTTTTGCACATTTTTGTCCCATTAGAAGGAAAAACGTCAATGTAGTTCATTGAGATTTTTATACAAACATGGAAAGGTAGTTCAAAATTGTACAGTGGAAGAAAAAAATTGTGATTTTCAAAAAATTTTGCTAGATAAAAATCAGATAAAAAGAAACTGTGCTGTCCCTTTGTATTCAGCTCACATTTCTCTGATACTCCTAAATAAAATCCAGTAGAACCAGTTGCTTTCTGAAGTCACCTAACTGGTAAGCACAGTTCAATTATGTATAATTTATTCTCAGAATACAGTGATTGTAGGTTTTCTGTGAAAGACCCAGAGCTTTGTTAAAGAGCATCAGAGAACAAACAGCATCACAAAGAACAAGAAATACAGAAGACAGTTGTAAAGTGTAAAGATATTTAAAGCAGAGTTGGGTTGTAAACCAATATTCCAAGCTTTGAATATCTAACAGAGCTCTGTCCAGACCATCATCTGAACATAAAGGATGGACCACCAGCAGACCGACCAAGAAATGGACATCACCTGAAATTAACGACTATGCAAGAAGAGCATTAAACAGAGAAGCAACCAAGAGGGCCACGATAACACTGGATGAGTTACAGAGAGCCACAGCTCAGGTGGGACAGTCCTTTGATAGTACTATTACAGAACTATTAGCCACAAACCATAATGTTTTATGGAAAAGTGACAAGAGGTGACAGAAAAACATAAGGAGTCCTATTTGCAGTTTACCACAACCCCTGTAGGGAAACCAGCAAATGTGAAAAACATGCTTTGGTCAAATGAAAACAAAATTGATTTTTTTTGGGGCTACTTGCAAAATATTATGTATGTAGGAAAACTTATAAAATTAATATTTTTCTTCTTTTCAGCAGTTTATTCAGTCTTAACTATTGGCTAAATAACACACAAAAAACAGTTGGTTCATGCAAGTGAACAAATAAGACAGAAACTTTATTAAATTCAATTCAGTTTTAATTATATACACGTCATCTAATGTCAAATTCAATCAAATCATCCAGACAGATTGGTCATAAAAGGCGTGTTTTAAATAAGGATGATCAGCTTTCAAATCAAAATTCTAAAAACACCACTCTGACCAGTATTTAATAGAAGAAAAAATCTAATCAAATAGATAACTACAAGTTTCTCTACATTTGATTTTGTTTTGCTTGTTATTCTGAGGTGTTCATTAATGCAAGAACTTGGCACGCTGACATTTCAGGTGTGCAAATTTCTCAAATCCAGTTTTAATGAAATCATGTTGAGTGTTGCTTTCTTTTCAATTGACAGCATTACCAATGTGGTTGTCATGGTGATCAGAAAATTCATGCAACAAGTTGTTTTTATTAAAAAGCCAAAACAATGCAATCGCACTGTTGAGCCTCCTGAAGTCAGGGTTTTTATACATGAACCTGTTCTTCGTTTGCTGTCGTGATCTATTCTTCATTGAATATGCTTCAACTGCCTTCCCCTGTTGGAAAGTCTTTTTAGTATTCTGAAAAACACTCACTGTCAACCCACAAACTGCAGCCAAGTGTCCAGTAAACGCAAATCTTCCTCTATTGTTCGCCGTTACTGTGTTGCACACCTCATATCTCGCTCTTTGCAGGTTTTGAATATTTCCTCATCTAAACCTCCTTCCTCAATTCATCGAGCACACAGTGGAGGCCCAGTATTAAGAACCCTTAAAACAAAAGGGACAGAATTTCTGTGATTCTTTGTATGTGGCCGCCTCAATATTTCTCTCCTGAAACTGATGCCATGGAACACTTCTAGGAAAAAAATGAACTGTTGTCCTCCAGCATTCAGCAGAACCCTCTTTGACTCAGCAAAATGCTGTTGTTCTCATAAATTGTACTACTATGGAAGTTCCACCACATCTGTGATGTGCATGGAAACCTCTCTACAACAATCCAATCCAAAATAGCAGGTTTTTTATGCTGATGATGAGAAAAGGGTGGAAAAGCCACTAATGTCAGGTCAAAAAGGTAGGCAAAGGTAAACGGAGTGAAATAGCTTGTTCCATCACCAGATTTTGTCCATGTGTGTAACATTGTACAAAATTTGCATTTGGATAAATGTCCTGAATGTTCTTTCTCACAGGGTTTGTAGCTCCCTACATAAAACTTGCCTCATCAAATCCAATTCAATCTAAAAAATACTTTATTAATCCCAGAGGCAATTTCAGTTTTGTTGTAATATTATTCAGGTTTCTTCAAAGGGTTGTGGATTCTGACCAATGGGTAGGAAGGATGTTTTGTATCCTTTCCTTTGTTTTGTTTACATTCAAGACAAGACAAGCGGTCCACCACCTTTCAGCATTCAGCATCTTCTCCATCGCTAACACACCTGGCAGCTGCTGAGTCATCTGGGTATTTCATCAGATCAGAGAACTCTGACTTTTACTGGATGTCTGAGGTGTCCACAGTGAAATGGTGAGAGTAGTCTCCTTGTGGTGCTGCTGTCTATGACAGAAATGGATCAATGGAACATTCTGAAGAAGTACAAGGTCAGACACCACCAGCCAATCAGATGATGTCAAGATCTTCTATTATGACTATAGGGACAGGAGTGTGGGGACTGTACTTGCCAGGGTCCAAACCCCATGGCCAAAGTCAGGTGACACCAGAGAGCTGATATCAAACCACACATGGCCCCTTCTAGCAGCAGTTCGCGTTGGCTCACTCAGAGATCATTCCTGTATTCTTAGCTTTCCATCGGGTTCCAGTCAGGTATTGAGAAAATGTAAATTTTTATGTGTAAACTGAGTTTCCCTTTGCAGTGACAGTGACCTTTGATAAGGTTCTGTTTCTGCCAGCTGATCTGATCGTTTCTTTTCCAACCCTTTGAAAATCCCCTTTAAGTTGCCAGTTGTTTGTTAATTAATCATTCAATTTCTATAATTACTAATAGTGGTGTAGCAGGCCTGGGTTAGAATCACGGCTGCGTCAGAAAGGGCATCCTAAATAAAAATTCAATTCAATTCAATTCAATTTTATTTATATAGCGCCAAATCATGAAACATGTCATCTCAAGGCACTTTACAAAGTCAAGTTCAATCATATTATACAGATTGGGTCAGATTATACAGATTGGTCAAAAATGTCCTATATAAGGGAACCAGTTGATTGCATCAAAGTCCCGACAAGCAGCTTTCACTCCTGGGGAACCGTAGAGCCACAGGAAGAGTCATCTGCATTGTACATGGCTTTGCTGCAATCCCTCATACTGAGCAAGCATGAAGCGACAGTGGGAAGAAAAACCACCCATTAACGGGAAAAAAAACCTCCGGCAGAACCGGGCTCAGTATGAACGGTCATCTGCCTCGACCGACTGGGGTTACAGAAGACAGAGCAGAGACACAACAAGAGAAACAAAAAAGCACAGAAGCACACATTGATCTAGTAATCTGTTCTACATTAGATGGTAGTAGCGGGTGAGCCGTCTTCTCTGGATGATGTCACAGTTAACAGAACGCCAGACCAGGTGTACCTACTATGAAGAGAAAAGAGAGAGAACAGAAAGTTAAAGCAGAAATGACAACACATAATGCATAATTGAAGAACAGTAGAACTCAATATAGTGAGAAAATTAGATCCTGATATACTCCAGTAACCTAAGCCTATAGCAGTAAAACTATAAAGGTAGCTGAGAGTAACATGAGTCACTAGTTATAATTTTTGTCAAAAAGAAAAGTTTTAAGCCTAGTCTTAAAAGTAGACAGGGTGTCTGCCTCACGGACCAAAACTGGGAGTTGGTTCCACAGGAGAGGAGCCTGATAGCTAAAGGATCTGCCTCCCATTCTACTTTTAGAGACTCTAGGAACCAGCAGCAGACCTGCAGTCTGAGAGCAAAGTGCTCTGTTAGGAACATACGGGGTAATCAGAGCTCTGATATATGATGGAGCTTGATTATGAAGGGCTTTATACGTTAGAAGAAGAATTTTAAATTCTATTCTTGATTTAACAGGAAGCCAATGAAGGGAAGCTAAAATTGGAGAAATATGATCCCTCTTGTTGATTTTCATCAGAACTCTTGCTGCAGCATTTTGGATCAGCTGAAGGCTTTGAACTGCATTTTGTGGAATTCCTGATAGTAAAGAATTACAATAGTCCAGCCTTGAAGTAACAAATGCATGGACCAGTTTTTCAGCATCACTCCTGGACAGAATGTTTCTAATTTTGGCGATATTCCGGAGGTGAAAAAAGGAAACTCTGGAAACCTGTTTAATATGGGATTTAAATGACATGTCTTGGTCAAAAATAACACCAAGATTTTTTACTTTATTACCAGAGGCCAGTTTAATGCCACCCAGATTAAGTGATTGGTTAAGAAGTTTATTTTTTGAGGACTCTGGCCCAAAGATTAAAACTTCGGTCTTGTCAGAATTTAGATGCAGGAAATTTAAAGTCATCCAGCTTTTGATGTCATCAAGACATGACTGCAGTCGAAGTAATTGATTGGATTCATCAGGATTTATGGATAAATATAACTGAGTATCATCAGCATAACAGTGGAAATTAATCCCATGCTGTCTGATAATTTTGCCTATCGGAAGCATATATATAGTAAAGAGAATTGGTCCAAGGACTGAACCCTGTGGTACTCCACAAGTGACCCTAGAGTTTGAGGAAGATTTATTATTAACATGAACAAATTGGAATCTGTCTGACAGATAAGATTTAAACCAGCCTAATGCTTTCCCCTTAATCCCTACAGTATGTTCAAGTCTTTGTAGGAGAATATTGTGATCAACTGTATCAAACGCAGCACTTTAGCTTTAGCAAAATGCTAACAAGTCTGTGTGCAAGTTGCAATGACTTGCTATGGCGATGCCTGAATAAGGGAGCAGACTCAGTCTGTGTGAGTACTAACACTCTAATAATTCATTATTTAACTAGATTCAATATATTCAATTCACAATTGAAATATTAATATTGTAAATCTTAGAAGATTTTTCATTTCATGATTTAACCCGTGCACTCTTTTTCAATATAATTGCAATTTAACCTCCCTGAAAATGATGGTTTAGCCTTCAGGCTATTATGTTTTAAAGATTTGAGACTAAAAAACTATAGCATTTCTTTAATGAGGCAGGTGATTTTTAATGCACAGAGGAGCTTGTCATGCATTGTGTGTAAGTAATAGTGGTGAGACAGTTATTATTTGTCCCCCTTGTGCTTTGTCATAATTTCCTTACACATTACAGTATGCACAACTTTGTGTTGGTCTATCACATAAAATTTACACACATAGTATAATGTGTGTAAAGGTTCAAGGGATGAGGTTGCTTTGCCAGGCTCCGTATATTCAGTGCTCCATGATTATTTAACTTCTATACCCCAGCAAGTTTCCAAATTAGATAAAGCTTTTAGACTTTCCCCCAGGCTCCAGACACAGATTTCTGTCATCCAATAGTACAGTAAATTCTGCCTGTTTACCCATGGCTCTTCCTGAAAGTGTCACTTTTGTAATCACAGGGCGTTCAGCAGGCAAATCTTCAGACACCCATTTGTTAGCTGACTCAGCAGGCAGTGGGACAGGGAGCTGGCAGATTGCTCGGCCGATCTGGGGTAAGAGATGTGGCGACGGAAGAAAAAGTAGAGGAGCATCTCCTCTGTGATTAAAGACTGGAGCGCCTGACATGCATCATAGCCCCGTGACTCCTGCGACCTGGCCCAGGAGAGATAAAGTGATGTCTCTTCCCTTTTATACCCCACCTCTGCTTCATCCTTGGCTTTAGCTTTAATTCACCAATCTCTGCCGTTCCTGCACCCCATCCCAGTTACATCGTTCAGCCTAGAGAGGAAGCATGAATGATGACTAATGAGAAGAAAAGGAACATTACAGTGGGTAAGCTTTCACTAGAGACAACAAAAATACAGTTTTCTGTTTTCACAGAGCTGCTCTCCTGATTGTGTATAAGGTTATAAAACAAAGTTAATCGCACTTTGTTCTTTTTTTTCCCCCACAGTCACCCTAACAACTCATGCATATCTTTGATGATTTGTTTTTAAATGAGATGTAGTTCAGGATATTGATTGCTCCGTAAATGTTGAAAAACACAAAGAACCAGCGCCTCAGAGGTGCCATCAGTTTGCAATTCGTCATCCCTTCCCTCACAGCCTGCTGCAATAAGCAGGACTACGCATCATTGCAGCTTTAAAGCCGGACAGAGGAGCTGATTCCCTGCATCGTGTTACAGTTTGCTCGAGAAACGAAGCTTTATGGCGTAAGATACAGTATGTCATCAAGATATTAGGTGTTGTTTTAGATACTGTCTTAAAATGGGAGATTATATGACTATAAAGGTTTATGCTCTATTGCCAAAGAGGAAATATACAACGTGTGTTGTAGTTTTACAAGATACTGTGTGTATTCCTATCCAGTGTTAGTAATGCTGTTTTCTTGATTGAACCTCTCTCAACCCAATCAGGATTTTTCGCTGTTGGCACAACCACAGAACCATAACTGTCATCTTTCTTGTTTGGATAAATAATTGTTCCACATATTCCAAACCAACAGGATGAACAATTATCTGAAAAAAAATATCTCTGACTCTGTCCTTGATGTGAACAGAAGCAACTTCTTTTCTGTCTTTCTAAACAAAAGAATGCTCTCACCGAGTCATCGGCTCGATGCGTCCAGATGCGCTCATACCCATCTATTGCCAAGTTTGAAGTAGCTCTGTGCTGTAGCAGCGAGCTTCCATACTGCCCGCCACAGGAGAAGTTTCCCTACATGTGAGGTCACAAAGTGAAGATGACTGATCACATTTCTTTGGAGGTAATCGTTGTTAACACAAGAAGACAATGACTACAAGCTCATCGGTTCCTTTTTATTGCAGCTGTTCTTCATCTTTGATCATTAGAGGGATTTTGGGTGAATTCTTTAACAGCCTCACCTGTGTGCTGAAGACAGGACTGTTCTGATGCAAACATTTTAGGTCTGGGCAAAAATACACTAAAACTTTTTGTTGTTACAAAGGGGACTTTTTAAAATATATTGTAAAGAAATATATTTCTTTGCAATACCTAATACAAAATAATACATTTGATGCGTGTGTAGTAATCTAACAATCTCGCTTTCATGGAAGAACAGAGAACCAACATACTAATATTAGCCTAGCATTACTGATCTGAATACAAGCATTGTTAGCAGAAACAAGAAGGCAGTTTATTGAAACCTGTGGTGGAATGTGTTGCATCGCTTGAATTGCAATTATTCAAGCAAAAAAATGACGCCATAACCAGGCTCCTTGGGGCACAAGTGTGCAGAGTGGCACACCAGCGGTGCTTTTTAATTACAATAATAGTTTGTCTCAAGAAAGTATTATGATTGAAACTTAATAATTGGAAGCACTTCATTACTTCATAACATGTGAGCTACAGACTCTGACTGTTACTGAAATACTAGTTAACAGGTAATACGTTATACCTTTGTACCTGTATAACTTTACAAAGCACATCAGTAATACACATTTTATTATAATAACAATAATAATTATATTAATTACTAATAATAATAATAACAATAATGTGTTAATAAAGGTGTTATAATAATAAAGGTGTTAATAAAGGTGTTTATAATACATTTCCATAATTTCCCTCTGGGATTATTAAAGTATTTCTGATTCTGATTGTATGCTCATGCATTTACCCAGTCTTTATTTTATCAACTTCATCAAACTTAAATAACAATCCCCTTGTTGTTTTACCATACAAACTTTATTTTTAATGTCTTCAAATAAGGATATTTTTATTCATGCATTAAATAGATGCTCATCCATCTGACAAGCCAGACCAGCTTACTCCAGTTGATGTTTGAGCCCTGTAACTTGGAAGAGATCTTATAAACCAAGACAAACAGCATTTGAGGAAAGAGAACGGAATCAACAGGCCCGTTTTTGCTGACAACTGGAAAAAATGAACAGCTTAACTGTGATGAATGTGTAGAAGGGTGAAAACAATGTTTTAGCAAAATGAAAGTAAGAACAAATGGGAAATAGGCAGCCTAACGTTATTTTATTCTGCTCCTATCTTCAAAGAAGCTATACCTGAATAATTTTTTTCTGGTTTAAAAAATGCTTTTTACACAATGTATCATGAGTTAAAAGACGGAATTTGTTAATGACAACAATTTGATTGCGCCATCAAGCGAGTCCAGACTTTTCTTAGTAGGAATAAGCAGCAATCTGGAGTCAACTTTTCTCTGCCAATGGCACAACAACGGGCGTTGACCATTCACATGAGAAACCATCATTTACCTGATGATTGATTGATGTCAAAGAAAACAAAGGAAAGTCCCTTAATGGAACCTTGTTTCCTTCAGGGGATTGTGCACAAGATTGAGGCGCATGTTTAGTCTCGTGTATGTCGACTGTGAGGGGACCTGGGCCCTGTTTCAGAAAGCTGGGTTGGTGGACATCCAGAGTCATTTCTGGGGTAAATTCCTGCATACCCTGGCTTTTCCATTTCAGAAAACTCAGAAGCTTTTACCCTGAGTCAAACTATAACAACAAATTGCTCCATGAAACAGCCCTGCTACCGAGCAGAGATCTGCACAAGGCGGTGTCCTTTTCTGGAGGAGCCTGTTAGCTTGAGCACGAATACTCCACAGAAATCTCTGTTGGTAGAGGCTGATCAGACCACGATTAAATGTCTGATCATTTCTGGATTAATATATTTTCAAGCATTATCATCTTTTGCCACTTTCAATGATTTATCTCTATATTCTCAGCCCGCACATTGCTTTTACAACACAACGAGGGGTTCTGAACAACTTTTATGCCAACGGCAGATTTTTAATAACTTAGGAGATGCAGAAAATCTTTAAAAGGCAGCTATATGTCCTGCTGTCAGGAATGCTACTGTTGCACTTAGTTATAGTAGAGTTCAATGTTGTTCCTGTCATGTTTTGAGGGTGAACCCGAACACAACCACAACAGAGTTTAGTTTAACAGTTTATTGTAGACTGTGGATAGTGGCGGAAGAAACCAACGGTCAGTACTGGAACTGACCTAGATGATGAAGATGGCAGGAACTGGCAAGAAGGACGGAGCCGGAGCCCAGAGGTGGCAGGACCAGCAGCATGGCAGAGTGAAGACTTGCAGGCAACAGGCAGGCGGAGACGAAGGGAACTGGGGCAGGACCAGGAAAAGGTGAGGTGAGTAGTAATGAGCAGAATGAGTAGTAGTGAGCAGAGCAGACGAACCAACAAGGAAGAGCTGAATGAAGGGAGCTTAAATAGGAAGGATGACAGGTGTGCTGAATACTGGCTTGATAGTGGCTGACAGGTGTAGTTGATTACTGAGGTGGAAAGGAGACTGGGGTGTATGAAGGGTGAAAAGTGCCCTAAATATGTTCATGGTGCAGCAGGCAAAGCTACACCATGACAGTTTCATAGTGAGAAACCCACAAGATTAATAAAATAACTATACAGAATGAAATCAAAATGTTGTTCTGAATCAAATTTGGAGATTTCCAGCTCTAATTTTCCATTAATTTATTTTAGGTTCAATTCATATATCCCCCCCACAACACCGTTAAGAAGATGGCACATTTATTTGAACTTAAAATATAAATATAGCCATATGATTACTATAAAGAGAGGTTGGCACAAATTACATATCTAAAAACACATCTGTCAACTCATTTTTAGAAGGATGGGTGAAGCCAAATTCTGGCAAAAAGATGAATGAACAGATCAGTTATTTCAATAACTCACACCATCCCATCATTATCTGAGTTTTTGTTATGGTTTGAGTGTGTTGTTTTCATGTTATCAGTCAGTGTTCTGTAAACTTTTAGTTCAGTTTTGGTTTACCTGCCAGGCCACTTACCTGTCTTAGTTTGTTTTCTGCCATAGTGTGGGCTCTGGGGTTATTTGGTATTTTGATTCTGTGTATGTTATCAGTTTTATTTTCTACCTGCCATGTTTTTCTGTTATTGTTTTTGGTTTCTGGATTGCTTCTGTTTTCTGTTGGGAACTCGGCACTGATGGCTGGTTTGATTATTCTCTTTACACACCTGCTCTGCTCCACCCCTCCTGCTATTATCTTTTACTGGATTCACCTGGTCTCAGCTCTATTTAATCCCTGTTCAGTCAGTCATCAGTGCCAGTTCATCTGCTATGGTTACCGGTGAGTCTGAGCCAGTGTCTTGTTACCTGTCCATCCTATCCTGTCTTATGTCCAGCGTTTCTGAGCCATCCTGTTTCCTGTATACCTGATTCTGTTCATGACTCGTAGAGCTTGGTTTGCTCCTAGTGCCTCTGATAAGTTTATTTGTTGCCGTCCTCGGATCTGTTTGTAGGACACTGTTTTTGGATTCTGCTTTGGACACTCTTTATTATCTGTTTTCTCACGTTTTTGACTCTGGACTGGTTTTTGGTTTTCTTGTTTTCCCCTTTTTTGAAAATGGACTGCATCACCTGTTCAGGTCCCTGTCCCATCAGCAGTAACAAAATAAATATCTTTGATCAGCATTCCGTTTGTCTGGCTGAATACTGGGTCCTCAACCTTCAGAATCATTACATTATAGCCAATTAATGCAATAGAAACATAAGGATAACTTATAACTGGACCTTACCTGATTAAACTGTATTTTCATACTTCATGTTGATTTGCTGACATATCCTTTTTATGCCTGCCGGGTTCACCTAAACACATAATCCATGCCCACGCTTGTTGGGTGGGCATGGATTACATGTTTAGGTGACACACGGATTACGCTTCCACTTCTCACATGTCATTGGTCTTGGCCTTTGAAAAGCTATTGGCGGCAGTCGTTTGTAAAGTAGTAAATCTTGAGGAGGTTTGGTTGGTGTTCAGTGGTGCTGTTTTAGAAAGAAGGTGGATTAGAAGCAGCAAGCAGACGGAAGCAGCTGCTGCAGCCTGAGGGTGACCTACAGGAGGGAATAGCACATCTGTAACAGCTGACAGGACAATAAGGGCCAAGCGTCCCATTATCATCAGCAGCGGGAGGACACATCGCAGCAGGGCGTCTGCACAGAATCTCACTTGGGCTAAATTGAGTTTCATCTGCTGCAACCAGCAGGGTGACTTTCATCCAGCTTGCTAGTGTTCTGCCTACTGAGTCTCCTCTGTTTACTGCACTAATAAATATAAAATGAACATTATCACATTTATGGGCCATTTATTTGTTAGGGAAATCAGAAAGCAAAGAGCTGTAATTAGCAACAAAATGCAGCAGCATAAAATTCCTATTAGTCGCTCCCCTCCCCAGTGGTGTTCCATGACTTATAGAGTAATTTCATCATAATGGACACAGATAGTGGACATTTTAAGCACTATTATGGTTAAAAAAAAAAAAAATTGTTATTGGCAATAATGACAGCATGGGTTTGAATGAAAATGATGCAATTGATTCAAATGCAAAGAAATGGCATCGTGCAGCACTACTGAACAAACATTTAGTAGCACTTCTCTGAGCTAGTATGCATACATCTGAAAATTATGGGTTTGATGTTTGTTTATGACGGAATATGGTAAAGGACCCACGCAGAAACATCAGTACTGCTACACTGCAATGTTGGAGGGCAGTTTGCAGTATAGTGTAGTTCCTCTGTTCTGCAGCCAGCAGAAATTTAAAGAGGATTTTGGGCAGGTTAATCAAATTGTATAGGAATTATGTCATTAGGGCAACATGTAAACAACATCTGAAGCAGAACAATAAGGGATGCCTATAGACAAGCTTTTCTCATATTGGGGTAAATCGCACCCTGCCTTTATGGTATTATTAAGGAAGTATAACAATTATTCAAGGTATACCAGTAAAGGCACAGTGTTTCAGATGAAAACTATTTTAATAACAGACAGTAAACCTGGGGAAATATAGTTTTCAAATGTTTAATATAGTAAGGAAATAAACCATCCAAAGCAATCTGGTTGTATGTAACCAGATTATTATACATAATCTGTATAATATGATTGAATTTGACTTTGTAAAGTGCCTTGAGATGACATGTTTCATGATTTGGCGCTATATAAATAAAATTGAATTGAGTTATGTAATATAGTAGTTGTGTTCTATTAACTGGTTGTTCCACCCTTGGCATCAACAACTGTCATCGTGAGTTTCTGATTACTGGCAATAAGTGTGTTACTGCAAGGAACTTTGTTCCCCTCTTTGTTCCCCCACTGACTGTTTAAAATCATGCCATAACATCTCGGTTAGACTTACGTCTGGATTTTGACTAGGACATTCCAATACAGTCATTTGTTTTATTTTTATTTATTTTTTCAGAGGTATCAATTTGGGCTATAGTACATGTATTCACACCCTGAAACCTTTTGGTATTGCAATTTCATTTCGACATGAGTGTGTGCCAAACAAATACATAATTGTTTTAAACCTGTACATATGTAAAACATTAAGGTGTGGAGCTAAAGTACTAAATTCTACATCCCACTGCACAAATCAAAAAGTGGATCCAGACGAAAACATGGAGGACTGCCAGCTATTGCTATAGTTTGTTTTCTTATTCAGCTACAAGGATGATGGAGAATGAAAGATAGAACAAATCAAACTTTGAGTCAGCGTTTTTCAACAGTGATATGTAGTTTGCTATTCACTGAACTTAATATCTGCCCTGAAACAATGTCAATCCAAGTGTCAAAGGTGACCTATTATGGAAAATTCACATTTGGCACATTTTTGTTCTTCCATTCAGGTTTCTATTGTTTCTAGAAACCCTCAAAGTGCTAAAAGAAACATCCAGCTGTTTTTTAGGAATATTTAAATGTTTAGTTGGTGTCTGCAAAAAATGACCCTCAACTATCAACCTCAGCTGAGCCCATCCCCTCACCTAGTAACCCAAGTGTAGCTTCTCCCACTTGATTTTTAGAAGAGGAGCAATTTGATCAGCTGATTTTACTGGTCCATGTGCTGCACAATGGCTCCTGGAAATAAAAAATGAATGGCTGCTGGAAAGGACAAATGTTACCATCACCGTTTTGGATGACCAGTCCACAGCAAGAGCTGTCCCTGGACATGTCTCCTATTTTAGCGTTTGATAAATGATTAAACAATGTTGTGTGTAGACTGTTGTTATGGAAGCTGTGTAGATGGCACAAGAAAGCTTGTTCAGGGTTTTGCACGGTCAAAGTCTTAAGAAGTCTTGAATTTGAATATCTAGGTCTCATATCTGTGTTGTTCGCCGTTACGGTAGTCTGAGCTCAGACAGCTGTAATCTACAATAAATTATGTAACCTAGAGTGGCACTCTTGGCCACCCTCCTAAGGTTTAATGAGTGTCTTGCATTGAATTTCAAATCAGTATTGCAACTGATACAAAATATGTTGTGATGTCACCCAGAAAAACTGACGTTGGTCGCTCTGCCACTGCGAGGTATAAAAGCAGCTTGTAAATCCATCCCTAGTGACTTGGGGTTGAAATAGTGAGTTTTGCAATCTTTCTATCAATGTTCATGTTAGATAGATAGATAGATAGATAGATAGATAGATAGATAGATAGATAGATAGATAGATTTTTGCCCATTGTTCTCTGCTAATTAGCAGAGAACAATGGGCAAAAATTTCAGTCACTAGATGTGCAAAGCTGATTGAGACACACGCTAAAACACTTACCGCTGTAATTGCAGCAAAAGGTGGGACAGAATACGTTTTCAAAATGCCCTTTTAAGTTTTTTATTTGTAACTCATGGCCTTGTTTAGCAGTTCCGCAGCAAATATTGTAACATCATTCTTCAAAAAAACACTATACAGAATACAGAAAACTGAGCAGCTTGTAAAAAAAAATGACCCAGACAGAATATACATATATCTACACAGCACTTGTACAGACTAAATTCAACTTTTCTGCCCTCGTAGAGACTCCAAGTACACAACAAAAAGTGTTTAAGGGGTAAAATAGTGCATTTTCCCTTTAAGGTATCATTACTGGGGGAGGTTCTGTTATGCTCTTATAGATGACTGGAAATGGCTCCAAGACTCTGTACACGTATTGTGCATTGAAGCACAGCAGCACAGCACACTGCAGACAACAGGATGTGATGATGCAGATGAATGACAGTAGTTTCCTCTCTCTGTATGTGGAATTGTGCTGCCACATGGGTAAAGGAAGGGCCAAAGGAGCTGGAAGGACACCACTGAGGCTTACTGTGTTCCTTCCTGTATCACTACCCATCTCTGCTGAAAGATTAGAAGACTCTGTTGGGGTTTGAAGCTGACAGGAGGAAGACACCACAAATCAATATGAGAAAACCAGATAAATAGATTTTCGGTTTAAACACCAAACCAGAAGATCTGCTTATGACCCCAAGGGCTGTAATCCAAGGTGTTGTACATGAGAATGCACTCACAGCTGGTAGGTGACATGATCAAATCATAGCCCAGGTGTCTCCTCTCTCTCTCTCTCTCTCTCTCCCTCTGCTCACATTCTTCACAAACATTTTAAACAGCAATTAATCTTCATTCAGAGCGCTGACAACCTATTTCTTTCCCCTTCCACTGCAGGGGGTGCTTCTAACTGTCCTAAATGCCTTCGTTGAGAAAGACAATATGGTGTTTTTGTTGCATTAGCTGCATCCATGCTGGGTACCAAAGTAATTTAATAAAAGCAAGACAAAACATATGCAGAATCTCGCTATTAAATATGTTGTTTTAGCTTTCTTGGGATATGATTGGATGGTCAGTGTGATAAACTCTGTCTTATTATGCAACTCCACTAGGTTGGTGCTTGTCCAATGAACACAATAAGGTCTAGCAAAGTTTAAAATCAAAACACAAAAAGTTCTGAACCCACCGGCCACTAGTGCCTCGTTATGTTAAAAATTGGGGAGCTTCTCCACAAGGGAAAAGACATGGAAAATCAAAATTACAATACAAAAAAAAATTGTTTCTACTGCCTGTTTTGCTTTCATTATATTTTCACAGCAAATATGACAGCATGCATACTGTCACTTCAAGCGCACCGGTTCATTAAACCTGGCTAAATACAGCCAGAGTTTAAAAGGAACAGTGATCCAAATTCTGATCTTGGCCAGAAAACATTCCTAAAAATTCTGTATAAACGGAATCTCAGAAATGTATGCAATTATTTTTGTCTCCCATCTACAATGATTTACTGATCCAAACAACTTTGTTCCCTTTATTAAAATATTGTGTATTATTTTATTGTGAAATAGGTAACGAAATACTTCATACTAAAACAATTTTTGCATTTTTAATTTTCTAATTTTCTCCCCTGGAAGTCTTTTATTTTTGTCCTGCTTGAAAAAAGGTTTTGACACCACTGTCCTGTGGCTTTATGACTGCTTTTAACTGGGGCCTCTCTGGGTGGAGTTTATGCATCTTCCCTATGCCTGTGCAAGGTTTATTTCTCAGTAGTTTTACTTAAACTTTTGCTATGGGAAAGTTCACTCCATTTGGCTCTATGATAAATAGGATCTAACCAATTGTGCAGCCTCTTATCCACTGACAGCTGGGATGAGGCTCCTGCCAACTACAAGAAGCTATACCTGATTTTATTTTTTCTCTGGTTAGGAAAAATTGTATTTTAAAAGATCTGATTTAATAATAACAAATGGTTAATTGATTGTGTGATTGAGTGAGGCTTTTTTGTAAGCAGCGAACCGGGGTAAACCTGGGATGACTGTTTTCTGTCAATAGCACAACTGAGGGTGTTGACCATTGAAGTAAGAAAATATCTTTTACCCGAGATGTTCCCATGTCAAAGAAAACGAGGAAAAATCCCTCGATGAAGCCTTGTTTCTTCTGAAGAATTGTGCACGAGCTTGACCCGGATCTTTAGTCTCATGGCCCCACATGCGAACACTCCTAAGAAATAATATTAATAAAAAAGGGGATGCAGTACACACACCGGCACCCCAGAGGGGTATCCAGCCCCAGGAGGTGAACCCCAACATCAAGATGGGGGGTGGGGCGGGTGGGAGGGGGGAACCACCACAATCCAAACTACCCGTCCCAACCCTCAACCCCACTCCCCACACCCCACCTCCACTCTGATCCCAGCCCAGATGACCCACATGCCCATCCACCAACCAATCAGAACCAACCCCCCCCCCCCACCCCATATTCCAGTGGAGAGCAAAAGCACCCGCCCCAGCCGACCCCCCCGGACCCATCGAGCACCCCATGCCAAGACTCCGACCAGGTGGCCTGCACCTCCTCCAGGCCCCGGACTCTGGATGGCAATCGGAGAACAGAGGTGTGAAAAAGAACCCGAGCATGCCTCTGCCTGCTCAAATGTTGTATTGTTGCATTTTGTTCTTAAGTGCGTTTATAACTGAGAGGGCCAAAAAGGGGGTGCCTGGCAGGTACGTAGCAGGTGCCAGTACACCACGTATGTGAATTGAACGGAACGGTCCCGGAGGATGTGGAATTTGAGAGCTAGGCTGCCTCCAGGGCAGCAAGAGTGGAAGCTGAACAGTTGCAATAATTCAGTCAGATGCTATGTAACAGTAATTGTTCTGCTTTTTTCAGTGTTAGATTCATCACTGAGATCAATGGTTGAGATTTACATGAAGCAACATAGCGGGATAGGTTTATTTATCTTTCATTTCTAACTGGAGCAATGGAGATTATATTTGGAAATAAATAACTTGCTCATCTTCTTTATTGTTGATGCTGCGATTGGGGATATTGCCTTAATAAAGAGAACAAGTCTGACTGAAAACATGTGGATATGCTCCCCTTTTTACACTATTGATTAAAATCTGGGTAAATATAAGGCAATGTTAAAAGCTTTTAGATAGGTAACCAAGTCGGTAGGCAGGTAGGGGTCCTCTCCCTATGCAGATTAGTTAGAACATGTGGTTTGGAAAAGTTGGAATTAAACTCATAACCTTGGGTTTGTCATTGAACCACGCTTGACACTGAGCAGCTGCTTCAACGCAAGTTAAACATTTTTAACTTTGAACCAAAATGTAATTTTTTTTATCTAATTTTAATAAATAATAATAATCTGAATAACAAATAAAATTGTGATTGCGATAAAATCTGTTTTCCTATATACTTGAATTTGTGCCCCTTCAGCTAAATTCAGTTAACTAGACATGTTGTGGCATTTTGCGTGTTTTTAAGTTTATCAATGTTTAATAAATAACTCTTGGTCCGCCCAAATATCTGATATTGTTTTTGTTTATTTAGAACTTCACCTCTCAGTCACAGAAAACCCTCCTATTACCTCACTCCACTTCTCAGTCACTAGTCATCTGCCCAGACCAGTTGCACCTGCTGTCACTAACTGTCAGGGTTCTCTGTGTCTTGCTGCTTTAACTCTACTCCTCAGGTGTGTCTAGTTGGCTGAGGAGGCGTGGCCCACACCTGCAGCTCGTTGCAGGCGGCTTCCTCTGGCTTCTTAAGCAGAGCGCTGACAGATGGAAGACGCCAGAGGCTTAACCAGTCGTGATTTTTGGTGCTTGGATGCACTCACCTGTCTTGACGTCTCGTCCAAAGAAACAGACCAGCAGAACCGTCTGCTCAGATTTTGCTCTGGCGCTCCCCTCATACTTCCTGAAGGTTACCCAGCGAGGCCTGAGATCCCCTCTCCCGGGTTCTGTTGGTTCTGTGTTCACTCTGGTCAATCCATCTGTCAACCGTTGCCGATGAGGCTCGCTCAGGATCCCTCGCCAGTAACATCAGCCGTCCTCAGCCACTAGCCGCCTATCTCCAGCAGAGTAGAGTCATAGAGTTCTCCTGACGCTACTTCTCCCCGGTTAGGTCCGCCCAGCCCAATGGTAAGCAGCGCCACTTCTAGCAATTCTCTGGGTTCTCCTTTCAGAGTTACTCACTCCCTCTCTCTTGCAGACTCTCCAGCCGTGACGTTCTGACCCAGCCAAATCACCTGTAGTTCCGTCCGTAGATCTGCCTGTTTCCAAAATAAACATCTTAAAACTGTGCATTGCCTCCCGTTCGTATCTGCATGTGGACTCGTCACCTGAAAACCATGACACTAACTAGTTCCAGCTCTGCTCACCTGTTCACCTGCCTTCATGTACCTGCCTCACTGACCCACTCCCCTCCAGATCGTCTCATCATATCACTTGACACCACCTCTTTCGTGCCCTGCTGGCGGTATTTTCAGTTTGCGTGTGCTCCACCTGCATCGGCTCAAGTCTGGTTCCAGCTGCATTTCCTGGTCTGTTTTTGCATTTTCAATAAACCCTTTTTTGACGTAACTCTGTGTTCGGCTGAATTTTGAGTTCACACCTACAATCTTGAAAGAGTGATTTGAGCACTGGCATTCTTCCAACAGCAAACTCTGCAGACATATAATGAATGAAGTTCTCTTCAAGTACTCAAATTTATGAACATGAAATGTCATAAATCTGACATGAAATGAACATCCAGATAACACAACTATAGAATGTTGTTTATCTGAATCAATACTATCTTTCAATCAGCAATTCCTCTTCTCTAGGCGAGTGAAACTTAACCAAACTACTAAGCAAAATTAACATTTAAGGAACTATGTACACTGTTGAGGAAAATGAATATCTTAGTTGTATTGATATGGAAGAACTGAGAATGCATGTTTTTTGTCTGTGTCTTCCTTTCAGGGTAAAGTAACATGCATCTGGGTTTTATGTCTGTTAGGTCATTTGGCTTGACCCCTTACCGGGAAGAACAGCCGGTTTGAGAAACAGATTGCCCACAGACCCTCTCTCTCCCGAACTCAGCGGAGGAGGGCAGTCAGTGTATTAAAAGTAGTGTTGCGCCGATGCCATTTTTTGGCCCCGATACCGATACCTGGCTGTGCAGTATTGGCCGATACCGATACCATCTGTTTGAAACTGATGTATGTGTGTGTATATGAAGAACTGCATACTACTTAGGGTAGTAGGACTTTTTATTGCCTACCTGGAATGGGTGACAATAGTTAAATAAACTTTTGCCTCTCAAATGCCAGAATAGTGCAACTTTCATGAACTTATATAACATGTATAATACTAGTCAGGAGAGAGAAGGCTGCGTTCAAGTGACATACAAACATCAAAATGGTATCGGTGTCCTATTTGTTGGTACTTGCCGATACCGATACCACCATTTTAGTGCTGGATCGGGGCCCCGTCCCATACTGGTATAGGTATGGGTGCAACACTAATTTAAAGGATGTCTTTGCAAAACTTAGATCAGACAAAAGCTGCAATACCTGGGAGAAGGACGTAGGTAACTATGGTAATGTAACTCTTGTCTATGTTGGGAATTCCTAATGAATTAAATAAGCAGATTGCTGATCAATGGTTTTTTTCTCATTTACTGTCAAATCTTAAACCGGGGTAAAAATGGGCCTTCAGAGCTAAGCAGGAGCAGGCCAGTACGACTAAATTATCAACACACAAAAGGACAAATAAAAATAGTTAAAAACCATCACAAGCATAATTCAGTGAATCTTGGGTTCACTGTCGGTCCAAGTTAGAGAGCCAAAGTTCATCTTAAAGAATGTGGAATGAGGTTAAATTAGCTTAACCACTTTTTGTTTAGACAATGTTTTTGTTCAGCATTTTGTTTAGACAATGTAGTCATGTTTACTAAAGTTTGTGAAAGTAACTAATCCGGGAAGCTAACAACGACTAATGCTAGTGGACATTTGTGCAGAGAAAAAGAGCTGAAAGATCCCATCTGATGAACACTGAAAGGTAGCACATGATTGACTGACTAATTGTTACATAAATAATAGAGAGCTGCTGCAAACAGTAAAAGTGTGAGGTTTTACTCAATGTTGCTGCGAGTAGCAGCCTTCCTGAATGCCATCCTGCTGCATCGACTTTCCGACTCGTAATACCGACTTTAGGGGCCATTCCAGATAAATGCTCCAATCCGGAGGTTGTAAAATTAAACGCACTATAACCAGGTAGTTTTTGCTCCTTGTTCATCTCTATAGCTGGCACAAAGTTGTTATCTCGAGATTTTGCGTGAGATTTGTTGCGGCGTGCTTTAACAAAGATTTTTTTTACTTTATTTAAATCTCTGCAAAATATGTAAATACAGTGAGATTGCTGTAACAAAGATGGCTGCGACCATTGTGCAGAATTGTAGTGGGATACACTGGGTCTCGAGTAGTTGCAGGCATGCGGTTAACCTCTTGAACTTGTCCTTTTCTAATTCTAAATTACAAACTAGTAACCGTTATGCCTAACAACCTTTTTTGATGCCTCTTCCGCTGTGATCAGCTACCTTGTGTTAACTTTGATTTATCTAAGTGGGACTGGTGAGTCTTTGAAGCTACTGCTTTTCTGTTGTTGCGAACCTGTCAGCTGGTGCTACCGCTAGTTGTACTGTTTTGCACTATGTTAAATCATTACGTGTAACATTAGCTTGGTGCACTTGTAGTGAATTCTTATGAATATTGCACATATTTAAAAAATCTAATGGCATTAGAAAAATGCCATTAGTGGTAAATTATAGTGCAATATAGGCCCCTACTTTTAAGTAGTTTTGAAACAGGTACTTTTATACATTTACTTGAGTAAAATGTTTGGGTTGATGTACATGTGTATAAAAGTGAAATTATTTGACCCCTCTGGACTCACCCACAGTCATAACGGTTTTGGTCAAGCATAGAAAATCCAAAGCTCTATAATTTAAAGCAATCCTTAAGGATGGATGTTTTATTCACTAATGATCTAGCATTTACCAGGGCCATCTTAGCTGGATCAGGAGGAGGGGCACCCACCTTTGAAAAAGAAGTAAATGGGCACAGGTTGTGGAGGTAGGGAAGAAAACAGCAGCGTGTCTTGGATGAGCATCCCTCATCCCTCATTCAAAGGTTGTGAGGATTTGATTAATGCAATTTCCTGAATTAGAGCAACAGGAGCGCACACCAAACTGACTGTCAAATCTCACAAACCTCCAACTGCTTTTTCCACAGTGTCTGCTCCTTCGACCTGTGGGTAGAGCAGGACAGCATAGGTAAGCAGGTACATCTAAGAGATGGACTTGACAGAAACCTTTGTTGCGTTTTATCCGTGTTGATCCACATTATTAATGGAAGGTTAAAGACTGAGGTGAGTTTGGCTATCACCAGCAGAGCCACAAAAATAATTGATATAGAGCAACACAGCGCCAACTAAAGCAAGAGAATGCCCAGAAATCCCCAAAAACACTAGAGGGAGTACCACAGGGCAGTTGACCATTCAGGTGGAGCGGTTTGGAAGAACCCGGGCCAGCCAAGCAAAGCGAGCCTACTGCCAGCACCCCGGGACCCAGAGCCAAGCAGAACAGCAATCCTGCTACAGCTGCTGGCAGACAGGATACACCAGTATTACTAATTTTATGCACCTGTTGTATTACTGGATGTGTTGAAATAAATTAAATTAAGAAGTTAAATGTAGCAGCATGAAAAGCATGTGATTACACAAATTTTGAAGTGGTAAGGTTTCACTCCTGAAATAACTTTGGATCAAATTAAGGAAGGAAATGCACTTGACAGTGACACTAATCACAGGAGAAAATTGTTTTACGCTTATTAGGTTAGTGTGTCATAATTTCTGCCACTAAAGGTTTATTGTTTAGTTGTCATATCTGAACAGTGTGACATTTACTGTGCTATATATGCAGAGCCCAATCACTGCTTGCCAAGAAGCATTCTCTTGAGTTTTATTAAATTGGCCCTGGGTAGCATGGCAGATTTATTCCTTCACTGGCTGTGAAGGCTGTCACAGGTAAGGTTATTTAGGTTAGCACTGCACCCTTCTTGCCCCTGACAGCTCTGAATGTGTAAAAAAAAACTTTTTCATGAGAAAGACTTGAGGAAACCGGCTATCAAAATCAAGCCATGCTTCAAAAGGTGCCGATTAACACTGGCAGTAACACAACTTTGACCTTTTTTTGTTGACAACCTGTAATTTAGCTCGGAAGGTAATTGGTTGGATGATGGATGTCTTGCTCTTTCATGATGTTGATTTATACATGGGATCTCAATGCTCTGTCAAGATGCCTTACTATAATGCACCATCAGAAGTCGGATAGTTTTCCAACACTAGTCTACCAACACTAAATAATTACTGTGATTGTCATGGTACAGTATTTGGTCTTTTTCACAGTTTGTAACGACACAGCCACAACCTTCAAGGGGTTTTATTGGAACTTTATACTGACACAAAAATGCACTTTAAGTGATACATGTCTTGATACAGTTTTTAAAACAAAAATATAAAAACTGTGATGTGCATTTGTATTCAACTTTTTTTCTCTGATGATCCTTGATGAAACTGAGTCCAACCAACTGCTTTCAGAAGTTATCCAAGTAGTAAAGTCAAACGGAGCAAGGCCATGCCAAGTTTATTTATAAAGCACTTTAAAGAAGCAGTAAGTAAGCTATTTACTCTAAAATCAACCTAAACCATCTCATTTGTCACCTGGGATGGAAGTAACATTCCCTATAAAAAATCGGTCCTCTCCATCAACAATGCCTTAGGGTGTGTCTCAATTCAGGGGCTGCACCCTTCAAAGGTCGTATTCGTAGGTGGATTACATCCAAGCACAGCGGTGAAGACTGTCACGAATCCTTCTAAGACTCCTTCAAATGCAGCTGACAAATGTGTGCTTCTTTTCACAGATTGATTGGTCCGGTGTATCTTTCATTGCTAATGCTATCCCATGATTCATTACAGGTTGAAGAAAACTTTTTAACCGGAAACAGCAGTGATGAAGGAGAGTGAAAAGCTGTGAACAAAGTTGAATGCATTACCCTTTCTGTGACATAAAAGTAACTTTTAAAAAGTTTTTAGGCAAGTAGTGAGATATTTTAAACCAAAATATCTGCTCGGTATGTTGACATATAGCTTGATTTTAAAACACTCGGACGTGCTCGGACAGCAGCAGCAGCTCGCGTTGTCAACTTCCAGCTCACCGGGCGGCAGAGGCTCACCACAGCGAGAGAGAATACCTCTCTCACAGCTGATCGCCCTCAGATTCCCGCTGGCTTCCAGCTGACCGCCGGATTCTGGGCTCAGTATTCCGAGGGAAAACGCCTTTGCAGCTCCTGCTGGCTTTCTGCTATGAAAAACAATTCAGATATCTAATGTCAGTGTTTGGTTAGTTCATTATTCTCTACAAATAAATTGATTCAAGCTTTGCTCAGAGAGTTAGTGTTAAAGTTGGAAAATGTTTTACACAATCACACAAATGGTGTTTGTCATCAATTAATTTTGTTAAGTGGTATATTTCAACCAAGTTAAACATTTGGCTGATTAATGAATTAGAATATAATAAAAGATTACATTTTCAATTTAATTTTATTTTATTTATATACCGCCAGTTCATGATACACGTCATCTCAAGGCACTTTCCAAAGTCAAATTCAATCAAATCATACAGATTGGTCAAAAAGTTTCTTATCTTAGGGAATCCAGTTGATTGCATCAAAGTCTGGACAAGCAGTATTCACTCCTCCTGAAGAAGCGTAGAGCCACAGGGACAGTCGTCTGAATTGTCTATGGCTTTGCAGCAATCCCTCATACTGAGTAAGCATGAAGCGACAGTCGAGAGGAAAACTACACTTTAAAGGGAATGGAAAACCTCAAGCAGAACCAGGCATCTGTCTCGACTGACTGGGGGTTAGAGAAGACAGAGCAGAGACACAATAAGAGAGACAAAAAAGCACAGAAGCACACATTGATTCAAGAATCTTTTCTACATTAGATGGTAATAGCGGGTGATCTGTCTTCCCTGGATGATGTCAGAGCTAACGGAACACCAGGCCAGGCGTACCTACTATGAAGAAAGAAAATGACAGAGAACAAAAAGATAAAAGCAATGCAAATTGGAGAAGAGTAGGAGAATTCAGTGAGAAAAATAGACCCTCCAGCAGCCTAAGACTATAGCAGCATAACTATAGAGATAGCTCAGGGTAGCCTAAGCCACTCTAACTACAAGCTTTGTCAAAAAGGAACGTTTTAAGCCTCACAGATCAAAACAGGGAGTTGGTTCCACAGGAGAGGAGCCTGATAACTAAAGGATCTGCCTCCCATTCTACTTTTAGAGACTCTAGGAACCACCAGCAGACCTGCAGTCTGAGAGCGAAGTGCTCTGTTAGGAACATATGGGGTAATCAGAGCTGTGATATATGATGGAGCTTTATTATTAAGGGCTTTATACGTTAGAAGAAGAATTTTAAATTCTATTCATAATTTAACAGGAAGCCACTGAAGGGAGGGAGAAATATGATCCCTCTTGTTGATTTTCATCAGAACTCTTGCTGCAGCCTTTTGGATCAGCTGAAGGCTTTGAACTGCATTTTGTGGAATTCCTGATAGTAAAGAATTACAATAGTCCAACCTTGAAGTAACAAATGCATGGACTAGTTTTTCAGCATCACCCTGGACAGAATATTTCTAATTTTGGCGATATTCCGGAGGTGAAAAGAAAGAAACCCTGGAAACCCGTTTAATATGGGATTTAAATGACATGTCTTGGTCAAAAATAACAACAAGATTTTTTACTTTATTACCAGAGGCCAAGTTAATGCCATCCAGATTAAGTGATTGATTAAGAAGTTTATTTTTTGAGTACTCTGGTTTAAAGACTACAACTTCGATCTTGTCAGAATTTAAAAGCAGGAAATTTAAAGTCATCCAGCTTTTGATGTCATCAAGACATGTCTGTAGTCGAAGTAATTGATTGGATTGATCAGGATTTATGGATAAATATGGCTGAGTGTGATCAGCATAGCAGTGGAAGTTAACCCTATGCTGTCTGATATTTTTGCCAATCGGAAGCATATATATAGTAAAGAGAATTGGCCCAAGGACTGAACCCTGTGGTACTTCACAAGTGACCCTAGAGTTTGAAGAAGATTTATTATTAACATGAACAAATTGGAATCTGTCTGATAGATAAGATTCAAACCAGCCTAATGCTTTGCCCTTAATCCCTACAGTATGCTCAAGTCTTTGTAGGAGAATATTGTGATCAACTGTATCAAATGCAGCACTGAGATCTGAGAAAAGATGATAAAGCAACATTTTAAATAAAATAGTGTATAAGGACAAATAAAACTAATGTAGGCCTACAGTTATTTACAAAGCAAAGGAGACAATGGGATTAATCTTCAAGTTTCATTTGTTTAGTGTCACAGCTGCTTCGCTGTCTCGTTTGCTAGGCAACATGAGTAATGCTATGGGCGGGGGACAGCGGGTGAAGGCTAGACCATCCCAATTCACAAGCCGATCTCTTCCAGTCTTTTTCACGGTCCATGAAGGTCATGGCCCAAGTAGACTGGGACCTTTGAAGGATGCGGCCCCTGAATTAGGACAGACCCTTCACCAAGTTTTTCTGCTTTCAACCCCAGAGGTACGGTCCAGAAGCTACTTCGGTTCAAAGTGTAGCCTGTGTTTACTTCCTGGGTCCTGAGCCAATCTGTTCTCTCTCTCTTTGGAGATGGTTGCCTTTCTCTCTGCTCTGGCTCTGCCCCCCCCCCCCCCCGCCTCATCTGCTGCTGCTGTTTCTTGTCTTTCTGAGCACTTTCTTCATATCACCCGAATGCTGAAAACTATGGATCTGGTAAGCTGGTCTTTCAATGCTATTGATAAAAAAAAATTGACGGGAAGACAGGGAAAAGGGACCCCTAGATTCTTGGAGTAAATGGAAAATGGTGTGTTTTTCGATTTTGTCAGTCGAGAACGTGGAAGACGTATACATGTTTGGATTCATGATACTTGGATTTCTGCTAATTGGATTCGGTGGATTTTTGATGTATCGGCAAATTCGGTAGATGTCGGTAGCAATTATGGCCTTGATATGACGCGATCACTAAGGCTGTGAACGAACAGACCCGTAAATTGGAGGGGCAAGGCTGCAAGCTGGATGTGCTGGAACGCAGACTGGCTTTGGTGGTTGAACTCAAAGGGGAGATGGGATAAAATCTGGATGTGAAATGCGTAAAAAAGCCCAACAAATTTGGAATATTGGATTCGACACGTGGAGCCAGCGATGAAAGTACTTTAAAGCTGACGGAAAAGTTGGTGCAGCTTGTTCTCATAACAACTTGTGGATTTGGATTATGCCCCCCTATAAAAAAATGGCAAGAGAACTTAGAACTGCCCCACGCTCCCTCCTCCCCCGCCGACATCTGTGAATGCTTTCTGAACTGTTGGCCGGTTGATAATATCAAGGACAATGGCCTCTGGAGAGCGTTCATGGAAATATAAACATCTTTCACCCAAACACACACACATAACTGATGCCTACAACAACATACAAACTTCATGCGACTAATCTCCAGGGTTAACCCCCTGCATAAATGTTGTCTCATCAAATGTGCTTTTCTCATGCAAGTTTTTTGATATCTCAAACTGTATCCTGGAATAGGATAAAGTGTGAAATATGTCTTTTTTTCCTCTCCATCCTCAAATGTGGCTCCTATCTTTTCACAGAGTTAAAGGAAGCACCCTATGGTAGCCGCGTCAGGCGGGGTCCTCAGTCAATCCTTCCCCCGAAATGTTTGTGATGTATGTGATGGATGGTTGTACTGTAATTTCCCTCTGGGATTATTAATGTATTTCTGATTCTGATACTGTATGATAATTCCTAGGGTTCCCAACAAAGAGCGCAGCATTTGGTCTTTTATCTTGGCAAAAGAGCAGTAGGCTGTTAACATGGAAGCCAGAAAGAAAAGCAGACTAGAAATAGAATACAACATCATATATATATATATATATATATATATATATATATATATATATATATATATATATATATATATATCATGTGAAGTAAAAATTCACAAAAGCACATTAGATTATGATTGGCAAGCTGTTGTACCAATTTAAACCACAAGGTGTCAGTGTTACTCATTTAAAACAGCTGGTACTGGCCAAAGGGCTGAACAAAATGAATGATTAAAGCAGATGAATAAAACATTTGTTTTGAAAACAAATGTAATGTTTAAAAGTTTAAACAGAATGTAATTTAATCTATGTATAAATCCAGATGTTATGTAAAGGCCTTTAGAGGAGAACATTAGTTTAGACCAAGGACTCAGCAGACAAGTCAGGGAGAAAGTTGTGGAGACATGTCAAGCAGGGTTAGATTCTAAAACAATAGAATTAGAATAGCTCTTTTCAATCCCCTATCTAAAAAAAAAAAAATCTTCCAAATGTAAAAGCACCTAAAAGTCAACAAAGTCAGTGTTTTAGGGTGGTCATCACAAAGCCCTGACCTCAGTCCACTACAACAGCATGGTGTGTGGTCCCTGGAACCAAACGGGGGGTCGGCGAACCACGAGTTGGGGTCGTCCATGAACCGCATGTTGTCGGGCCTGAGAAGGCACTGCTGAGGATTGAGCTAAGTAACACAATGGACAAATATTGAACTCTTTCTACTTTATCAAGTAAGGTAAAAGCCAAATCAGCCAAAATTATGAAGTATGACAACAGTTACATTGAGTTTGGTTTTATCGAGAATGAGGATCTAATCTCCACCAAATCTTTAGATTTGGATTATTATGACGCTCATAGGCTAAATCCTCTTGAGGCGCTTTGATATTGGAGCCAGCCCCCCAAAGTTTGTTTAAATGAAGGACATCTAAAATCGTGGTGCACATGCCTAACACGCTCTCAGTAGACAACCGTGGGGCACAAATTCCATGGCCCCAAGCTCAAATTGATAAATAAAAATATTGGAAATGCACACATTGCGTTTACGTTCTGCCGGATAGAGTGTGACCATCTAGGCAAGGCAAGGCAAGGCAAGGCCAGGCAAATGTATGTGTATTATACATTTCAGTACAAGGACGATGCAAAGTGCTTAAAACATTGAAAAATAAAAACAGAATGAGAGCAAGTTAAAAAACAACAGTTGTAATAAAATGTAGGAAAATGTAGAGAAAATAAAACATAGGAAAATGGAAACTAAAAGCAAATATTAATCTAGTGTTGGTTGTCCTTGGTGGCTCATTGAAGGATCGATGTGAATCTTTTCCATTCAATGAACAATATGAGTGAGCCTTTATTCGTAATTTTATGAATAAAATTAAATTATATTTATCTTATATAAATTGGCATTTATACTAATTAATCTGGTTAATTTAAAATTGATCAGTCAGGTTGTATGCATCACAATAAAATTGTTGCAGTTAATAGGTGTTAACCCTATCATGCTGGAGACACCACTAATTAGGTAGATTTATATCTATTTTTAAAAACATACATAATTCCTAATGTATTTGACAGTACAGAAGGTTGTTTAAAAATAATATGAGCATGTGGAATCTAAAGGGGTCCTTGGAAAAATGTTAAGGAGTCCCCGGCCATGAAAAGTTTGAGAACCCCTGCACTAGATGTATAAGCAGAGATTAAAAAAAGTGTGTGAGAGCAACAAGGTCTACAAACCTGACTTACCGCAGTTCAGTCAGGAGGAATGGGCCAAAATTCCTGCAAACTATTTTGAGAAACTCATGGAAGGAAACGCAAAATGTTTGACCCAAGTCATACGGTCAATTTTACAGAGACTAAGGTAACGTATGTAAGCTTTTGAATTTGAAGAAGGTTGAAAGAACATTGAGACTGATTTCAAGTTAGGCAGTGATTAAAACAAGCATGTATATTTTTTATACATTTGTGTAAATATCTGGTTTGAACGGTATCGTTTTCTATAAAACTGTGGTCATTCAATATTTTATAAACTTCCAAATTAAACGTATCCTGTTTCAGTTTGAAAAAATTTGCATACTAACAAAACAAAGTGCAGAATGCAGCCTGGTGAATGGTGAGTTTCACTTAACATGTAATCCTCGGGTGTGGCTCAGTGGTCCACCACAGAGTATCCCACTCATATCAAAAAGCCCAGCTTTTAATTTCCCATACACAGATAGCCTCAGCAGCCAACAAACTCAATAACAGATGACAGTGTCCAGTTTCCAGTAGTGTGGAAAATGAAAGGCTGCGTTGGAAGTGAGAAAAATCGGCTGGCTGTCCCCTGAGTGAAATGAGATGGGTGGGGTCTTGTCAAAGTGGCGCCAGCTGAATTTGCATCACGACAGGTTCCTCTCTGGGTCTGCTTCTCTGTCTGTCTCCTCTTTGTCAGTCAGTCTCAAGCCGCTCCGGGACTGCAAGTCATGCTCCCCCAAGGTTGGACTTAAGAAGATGGAGTTGACAGACATGACCCTGATGCTCTGAGAGGGTCACATTTTATTTATTTATTTCGGCAGACTTTCTGAAATGTTCTGAGATTCATGGTCATGCCAAGTTGTGTGATTGAGAGTGAAACCCATCTTCACTTTTTTGTGTAAATGAGGCGAATTTATTTCTCTCCAGGCCTCAGTCAGGTGTCATTTCAGAGATGGACAGCCAAGTGACCCCCCAGTGCAAACTCTTCTAAGAAGAGGCAGGGGAATGTCAATGAAGGTCAAACAAGCTCATATATCTTGTCAGGAAAGGCTCAGGCACGTGTGCTTTTTTGGTAGATTTCTCAAATACATATGTCTAAAATGGATTTGGTGTCCTTCGAACTTGACGACTCAGTGATTCACATCAGCAGGTGGTAGAGGAAAAGGTAAAATGAGGTGCACTTTGTTCACAAGGCTATGATAGTTTGTTGTTCTGTTTTGGACAATGCTGTCACTGTGACTACACTTTATAACCACTTTAGAATTACTCCAAACTTCATACAAATGTATAACTGGAACAAATTTTAAAAGGATTTTGCCAAAACAGAATTTCATGTTCCATCCAAACATTCGCTATGGGTGAAAGGGTACAACCTCCTTACCTGTCTTTTTTTTTTATATATATCATTAGGGTAATAACATCCACACCTAACTACCATGCATTCTGTGACTTTGATTGACAAATCAAATCAATTTATTTATATCGCACCAATTCATCCCATCTCAAGGCACTTTACAAAATTGATTAATTCAAATCATCCAGGAAGATCAGTCAAATGTTTTCTATCTAAGGATACCCAGCAGATTGCATTGATGCGTGCATTGTGTTGTTAACTTTGTACCAATCCCTCATATCAAGCATGCATGTAGTGACAGTGGAGAGGAACCCTTCAGCAGAACCAGACTCGGTGTGAACAGCCTTCTGCCAGGATTGACTGGGGGTTTAAAAGTACAAAGCAGACAAAGAAGAGCACAACAGCACTAGGGTACTTGGATTGGTTGCAATAGTAGCTCTTAAATTGCTTCATCCAGGAAAGAGACAACCAAGCAGATAAACTCCAAGCCAGTATTCAAGTCAAGGGCATCGTCCATAGGAGAACATAAGGTTGTCCAGTGGCAGCAGCCCAGCCATTATCATCCTCCAGGACGGCATGTCAGCTAATCAACATGGCAGGCGAGATGCAGCTACTGTGAGGAGAGACAAAAAATCAACTACAAAGAAAATGGGCAAAAAAAACCGAGAGAATAGGGCATTCCTCAAATGACGTCAAATTACAAAATTTAGACGTATGCGTGGCGGCCATCTTGTGGTCGTACAAGCTGAGCGGCGACGCTTGAATATTTCAGAATATTTTTAGAATATTTCAGGAGTCAAATAGTGAACAGATCTACCCTGAATATCGGCTCAACAGACAATAATATAGCAACAGATAAACATCGCTGCTGAGTTGGTATCTGCTGGAGTGACTAGCAATATGGTGATCGTGATCATATCAAGGGAGTTTTTTTTCCCCATTGATTTTCCAAAATCTTGCAGGATTTCAGAGAAATGAGTGTTGCAAACGAGCTTGTAACCAAGAAGATCTTTCTGTGGAATCTGACCAAAGACACCTAAATGTGCTCTCTACATTTCCTCGGTCGTCAGGAGCCAACATTTGAACATCCAGACCTGAAACCAGTGACTGCAGCATCTGTGCAGGTAGCATACGTTTATTTGGATTTTTCTCAGCGGCTTTAAAACTTCACACAATCCATAAGGGCTGTTCATGTGAGCTTCAGTGTCCATTTATAATCAACAACTTTGGACTGGTTTTTCTCTAAAGATGTAATGTCATGATGATTTGGCATTAACATTTTTTTTATGTAAATGATTATCATCATTGGGATTATTAAAAATTAGAACAAGGATGTCATGTTTATGTATATGAAGCTGTATAATTGTCCTATGAGAAACAATTGGTTTACAAATAGGTAGTGCCAGTGGCGCACGTCAGGCCAGGTTGCAAACGGCGCTCTTCCATATGAAAGAAAGTAAAATAAACCTTGAATAGGAAACGGACAGATCTTCTCAACACCGTGATTAAGAAAGAAGAAATATAATATTTGTTGACCAGAGTGATTGAAAGGACTCCTGGAGGATCTACGGCTGATACTCGGATGAGTGGAATGCGATGCTACGCCAGGAGGAGGAAAGCGTGCAATGAGAGCTATGCCTTGTTGATTTGAATGCCGCAGTGGATTTTATGATGGGCTCCAACTGTTTTGTTATTTGAACTTTTCTTTGTTTTGTGCTGGAAACTGACTGAATATGCGGAACTACTGCCGTTTTTTTGACTCCTGTATTTTCTGGAGGAACACAATTTTTGAGAGAGACTTATCTTTTCAGGGTGTGGACAATGCGTAATTGAATTTATCAAGTGGCGCAGAGCTTAAGAATAATCCGACCTAAAGAGCACACGACTGTTTGTTTGCTTGTTCGTATTACATATGCGTGGGGCGTCGCAGTCGTCAATTGGCTGACGTGTAATTTTTTCTTCCTCCTTTCGTCCTCTTAAAGGCCCAACATTTGATCATAAATAAGAAAACTGAATAAAGACCCCCTTTGTGTTTTGGTAAAATTGCCCTTAAAGGTGCTCAATGTTACAAAGTCACTTGTAACTTTTATGAGTGGTTGCGGTTTCTTGGGGTTGTTACTCAATGTGAAGTTGCTTTTTTGGGATTCTCTTATTTCCAACAGAAAGCCTTTTTTCTGGTGAATGTGCCGCACAGCAAGAGAGTGGACTCACCCCCCCACACAACTATTTTACAAGCAGCTAAAGTCCCGGTGTGTATAAACACCAGCTAAATACGTGCGTTGGTGGCACGTGTGGTTTTGTTGCTAGTCCTCCACTTCTTTCCATGGATCAAGTAGATAGTTTCTCTAAAAGTGTGTGTGTGTGTGTGTGTGTGTGTGTGTGTGTGTGTGTGTGTGTGTGTGTGTGTGTGTGTGTGTGTGTGTGTGTGTGTGTGTGAGAGAGAGAGAGAGAGACGGTGAGATCTGAGTGTCTGATTACAGTGTGATGATTGAGTGTTTTTAAATCTATTTTCTGCAATGAGCTCTATAATAAATTAAAACATAGGCCTGTAATAATACATGTATTTTTTGTTAGTATCAGCTGTAATTCAACACGGATTCAACGGGTTTCTTCCTCTAGTTTGATCCGTTGTAAAAGATGAGAGGACAGCTTCTCCAACCTTTCCACTAATACTGCATTCTTTCCGCTCATTTTGAGGACTCTACATTTCAACCAATTTAAGATGTTCTTCGCTGGCTTTCTCGATTGAAGCGGGTTGAAATGAAGCTTCTGGGATGTCGTCATCTTCTAAAATGATTAGTATTGTGGTTGTTGCCATTGTAATTTGCACTCTTCCTGTCCAACCAGCCAGGAAACCGGTTGTATCGGGAAAAATGTGACGTCATTTGAGAACTGCTCTATTTATGGCCCTTTTACATTGCCGTTGTCTCCCCTGCAGCATTCTACTCGCCACGCCCCGTCTCTGCTCCACTGTTCTCCTGTTGGTTTCCCACAGCCGCGTTGGGGGTGACGTTTCAGGAAGCTAAAGCGGACTGGACTTTCCACTCAGCTCTTGAAAAACTGTTTCAGTGCTACAATAGAAAGCATCTTGTGTCTTAGCATAAAAGTGAGCCATGGAAGCGGCACGACACAGGAGAACAAGGTCTTAGCACGAATGGTAAGGACAGCACAGGGGACCGCTGGATGCCGTCCACAAGATCTGGACACAGTCTATGCTACACGAGTCCAGAAAAGGGCCAGAGGCATTGCTATCGTTCCCACCCGCCTGGACAATGCATTGTTTGACCCACTACAACCAAGTAAATGCTTCAGAAACATTAAATCAAAAACAAATTGACTCAACAACAGCTTTTCTCCAGAAGCTGTAAGGGCTATTGGCCCCTGCTGAGAATCATTAAACAATTAGCCCAGTTCATAGGCTGTTACATGTTACAAACACACTACTGGTAATGCCTGTTTGCAACCTCTATTTCACTTCAGTGAATGTCTGGCTGGAAACCCAACAATGCAGATTGCTCAGTTCTGTAACTTGAAGGTTTAAAATGATTGCACAATATTTACATGAGTGTATCAATGAGGGAGCGCTCTGGTGATCAATTCATGCAACAGCACATCCATTTATGTTGTTTGTCAAGGGACTGCTGTCTGACTTTTTGAGCTTGGACATGAGTGTTATTAGACCCCAAAGACTATTTGCACGCTTTAAGCTTTTCAAGAAGGTCAGTGCAGTTAACTGATTTAATAAAAAAAAAAAAAGGTGTGTGGAAAGAGTGTTGGTTTTGGAGCTTATCAAACATGGTTTAAGGCTGAGTCAAAGTTTGGACATAAGAAAATCAAGTCAAAGTCCTGTTATAGAGAAAGACTATTGTAATCTCTAACTACATCTTGGTACCTAGCAAAACCAGCTTATCTTCATATAAGTAGAGGATTTCAAGGTGTAATAATCAATACTGACACTGTATCAGCTTCTACTCCTCCCAGTAGGGAACTATAGCAAATGGTGGCAAAGAGAAAGGCGGTGCTTTTTATATCTGGAATATTTGTGCTAGCTTGTTATGCCCATGAACTATCTGTATTATTTGACAGACGTACTTTTGTGAATTTTGATGAGCTTGTCTTTGTTGATCCTGTTGTGTAAATTAGATGGGAACAAAAACAATGAGATGAGCCAAACAGTTTTAATTTTGAAATGCTAAAAGATTGCTGACCATTCCAAGGTCAGCTTGTCAGCTTCTTGCTAGAACTGTTCAAGACTACATGAACCAGGTGACCCCATATCAGCTTGAGCAAAGTGTGCTATAAAACTATACTCAACCAAAACAGCAATACTGAAACACAGCTGGGTAATGAAGATGGTATTTCCACAGTTTTTTAAAGAGCACATAATGGCTGTAATTTCTGTGTAAATATTCACAGGTTTAATGTTTATCATTCAGACCGCCCGAGAAAAGGGGGTGGGGTAGCTTTATTGGTTAGGTTTTCCTTTTCAGCTCAGATCTTTCTTTCTAAATCTGTTCCAAAGCAGTTTGAGCTGCAAAGATTTAGACTTTCGGACACACTGTTTTGTTTTTAATTTCCCCCAAATCATTCACAGCCCTACTCGCCCTAATTTAAAATGTCCAGAAAAAAAATCATTCTTTCATGACTTATTTCATTATAGTTGGAAGCACGTTTGTATGTTAGATGATGTTAATTTTGCCTGGGAATACATTAATGATGGTTTTAACAGTTTTGTAGACAAACATGCTCTGTTTTGTCAGCTGATAGTTAGGGGTCAAGTTAGCCCCTGGTTCACCACTGAATTAGCAAGTCTCTTGTATGGGAGAAATCAGCTTTGGCCAGCTGCAACCTAATTGTTTCAATAGACATTTCATTGCCTTTGGATCCTTATTGGATGCAGTCATTGGTGGTCAACCTTTCACTTCACTGAATGATTTACCCCCTCAACAGAGACACTTCTCATTTTTACATGTAATGTCTACGTAAGTCTCTGAAGGGTCTTGATCCTGATAAATCTGCAGGATCTGATAATCTCACTTTTTACATGACCCAGTCAGCGACGGATCCAACCTTCTGATGTTACATAGCACGGAGCATCCATACATGCCGCACATTGACCTGAAAAACTACTTAATATATCTCAAATTAAGCTAATACTTGAGTCAAAACCTATATGGTGCTGCTTTTAGTCAGATATTGAATATGTATAGAACAGTGACATGCAGTCAGGGGAGGCAAGTAAGGCCAGGCCTCACTTGTATCATGGAAAGAAAGAAAATATATAATAATGATAACATAATATAAATTGTGATTTATTTTTTAAATTGTTATTTGTTATTCGTAATTTCCTAATTTTTTATCATATTCTCTTTAAAATCACAGACTTTTCACTATTTTTCATGTAAATACTTGGTGGCGCTTGATAGCTTGATTTTTTTGTAATGAAATGTGCGTAATGTGTGTTATAGTATGCGTTAAAAATGCAGAAATCCATCATGACTCATAAACGTACCAATCAAATGACAAATAATTTAGCTAATTTTTTTTCATCAAACAATCAATATTTTTTCCATGTCTCTCTCTTTATTTGGCTCAATCAATATCCTTCAGCACTTTGCAATGAGTCTACTCTGTAGAATTTGTAAATCTGACTCTGATGATGTCAGTGCCTCACCAGCTATGAACCCTATCGCACATCAGTGGTATAGAAGTCCAAGGTCAAACTAGGGTTTTTCTTCAACAATGGATCTTACTTTTCTTTCAGCACACAGAAGCGTCTTGTCTTAATGACCTTCCTGCCTCTGTAAGATGTTGTTTACATGAAAGCATCTGCCACCTTTCTGCATATGTTGGATGTTGTCTATCATGGATCATTACTGTTCATAACAGGGTATAAATCTCTCACTCATCGCTGTACTTTATGTTCTCGCACTCGTACTTGTACATTTTCATTCATGCAGCTATCCTCCACCATGTCACTGAGTCCAGCCACAGATGACCCTATCGGGATTAATAAGATCAAAAGGCATTTTCTTAGTCTGACCCCATCAACTTGGACCACTCTACAGCAGATTCTAAAATTGTCTGCATTGATTCCTCTGGGACCATTTAAAATTGATTTTAGGAAAAAGATAAATGTTCCTATGAAACCTGCTCAAATTTCATATTTTATTAGATTAGAATCAACTGTTTTAATTAATTGTATTGTTACTGTGTTTTAAAAATGTTTTTTGCCAAAATATGTCCATTGCAAATGAGTTTTAAGATCTCAATAAGATATAAATACATGTTAAAAAAAAATGTTATCCAAGTTTCTTCAAAGAGTCATAGATGGGGATGGCTGTGGATAAAAAGGATCTGCTACAGCCGTCTATCTTCCAGGCATAATAAAATGTTGTATGAGAGTCTCCTGATGAGGATGCCCAGAGTTGTCATTATATTATATTCTTCATTTTATAAAGAATCCTTCCTTCCGGGATTAATAAGATCAAAAGGCATTTTCTTAGTCTGACCCCATCAACTTGGACCACTCTACAGCAGATTCTAAAATTGTCTGCATTGATTCCTCTGGGACCATTTAAAATTGATTTTAGGAAAAAGATAAATGTTCCTATGAAACCTGCTCAAATTTCATATTTTATTAGATTAGAATCAACTGTTTTAATTAATTGTATTGTTACTGTGTTTTAAAAATGTTTTTTGCCAAAATATGTCCATTGCAAATGAGTTTTAAGATCTCAATAAGATATAAATACATGTTAAAAAAAAAAATGTTATCCAAGTTTCTTCAAAGAGTCATAGATGGGGATGGCTGTGGATAAAAAGGATCTGCTACAGCCGTCTATCTTCCAGGCATAATAAAATGTTGTATGAGAGTCTCCTGATGAGGATGCCCAGAGTTGTCATTATATTATATTCTTCATTTTATAAAGAATCCTTCCTTCCACAATCATCCCAGTAAGCTCTAGTAAGAACAGAAACGACTAACAGGTAAATATCAAAACATCACACACTTGATACAATGTGAACCTGCATGTTCTTTACAAAAGTTTCACATGAATTGTCATTTATATTGGTTTAAACTTTTTGACACTTAGAATGTGTGTATGTACATTCAAGAATATGTAATTGTAGAAGTGAGACGCATTTTCAACTCCCATCAGCTAATGAATACTGCTGAAAAAAGGAGCTGTAAGAAAATGACACTTTAATTGTTTTCTTGTCTTATGATGACCAATTAGATTTGTAAACATCTTCTCCCACAACCCTTTCTACCCACAAACCCATCAGTGCTAGATGTTTGACCTCTGCTCTTCCTCCACAGAATCATTAACCGCTCCCTCACAGAAACAGAGAAAGTCACGCGGAGGAGTTCAACACTCTGTGGTGTGAAAAATAAAGTTTAAACTCTGACTAAAATCAGAAGTTTGCATCCACATTTCTGCGGTTAAACTTTCTTTACAGAAAGCCCAACAAGCAAACCACCACGCATTAATACAAAGGTTGTTTCTAAACATCACAAATGTATGTATTTAGCATGGTATTTATACATACCAGGAATTTTTCAGGGAGGATGGGGTAGTTGATATTAGCCCAGCAATACGATCTTGTTGCACAGTGTGATAACCAGTAAAGGCATTAAAATGGGTTCTGTAGGAAAGAACGAAGGCCAAAAAAGTGACTTCACGTTCAATACAAACTTTAGAGGAAAACAAGGTCAAAGTCACTTATAATAAGCGGACTATGCAACACTGAAGCTCACATGAACACCCCTCATGGAATGCATGATGTTTTCATTCCAGTGAGAAAAAGCCAAATAAACATAGCCTACCTGCACAGATCCTGCTGTCACTGCTGTCAGGTTTGCACATTCAAGAGTTGGCTCCTTACCACCGAGGAAATGTAGAGCACATTTAGGTGTCTTTGGTCAGATTCCACAGTCAAGTCCTCTTGGTTACAAGCTCATATCCAACACTGGCATTTCTCCCCAATCCTCCAGGGTTTTTGAAAATCAATGAAAAAACTCCACCCATATGGTTTCAATCATTATATTGTAAGGCACTCCGGCAGACACAACTAAACAATTCAAGCTTCTCACAGCGCATGTGCTCTGATACTGAAGGAGCACAGGGTCTCACAATCCTTGGCTGGCATCTTCAGAGTCCTCGCTTCAGTTCCTTTGGCTCATTCGAACCCAGGGAACCTCCATTGTGTTCCCTGGCTTTCAACTTGTGCTGACCACAATGTTTCTTGGACTTCAGAAGTACCTGTTATTGATCGCTCATCTCCATCTCAGATCTTCTTCACCCCTCCCTGGCAGACTTTTCATTTTTCTCCAAGTAGGCATCCTGTGTTCTTCACCCAGTCAAATTCTGAACTCCATACTCCAGAACTGCTGAACGCCAGTTGTACTCCACTGGTCCCGGACCTTTACCTCCAATTTCCCCATCATTGCTCCTATCACCTTATTTGTCAATAAAACTACAAATTTTACTTGGTCTCCTGAGAGGGTTTCCACATGTGGGTCAGACATTTACCCAACAATGTGACATATGGATGATATTACCTTGTCTAAGGAAAAGGTAGCTAACCCACCTCACACATTCTTTAATCAGTGTAAGCTTTCAGTTGTTGTAGGTCCCAATCTAGGCATAACCGCATTCCTAATTGATCCACTTTGGTCCCATGACCAGATCTCGACAGCACATGCCCTTTTCCTGGCAACGGCTCTCCTTGATATCAGTGCATGTCCAATTCCCTGGTCTGTTCTCACCTGGAAAGCATAGATCCTTTCAGTTCTGACCAGATTGAAAAGCCACAATGCTGATCTCATTGCAACACCATGTTTGTTATTACTTGCATATTTTATTTTTATTATCCTTTGTTGTATATTTCCTGCTGTCCCTCAACATATGGATGCTTTCTTTTATGCTTGATGGAGATGCATTGATTACACAGATACTTCCATCCACTCAACTTCAAAGTCCTGATTCAACAAAAGCAGCATCAATAAACTAATCTGCATATCTAAGACAGGAATACTTGATAATGTAAAAGGGGTTCACATTCTTTTCACAATGAAACCATGTCATGTTTCTTTTTTCTATTGACATCATAATCACTGCAACAAGGCAAGAAGAAACAAATACTGCAGATGAGCCACTCACATGGTAAGGATGACCTTGCTTTATAGCCTAAGTGCTTCCCACCTTCTCCAATCTGATTTGCAGCATCCATCTATCAACCAAATGATGGGAAAGGGCCAGGTTAATCAAGCTCAATTACCTTTACTCTCCTTTGAGACTGACATAGATACTGTGTTGTTCCATTCATAGCAGTGCCATCACTTGATCACTGTCTGGATGAATAAATGTATCATTTATGGTTGTTTTCTCCTCCTGCCAAACAAATTAACTGTTTTGAAACAAAAGATAGTGGAAGTTACTGTTTTTAATCTTAGATACTATGTGTCTGACTATAAAAAGGAACCCGTTTAAGATCTGAAACTTCTGAGGTCTAATAACTGCTGGGTTGCTTCATGCATAAAAACTGTTTTAGGGTCATTACTGTTTGACAGGCATTGCAGTCATATGTGTCAGTGATCTGGTCATTCTTTGGGTTTGAAGTGGTTTACATACCCAACCTATGTCAGTGTGGCACGCTCCTAGGATTAAACGGTAGTCTTGCTTTGATTTTATTAGTTCAACGGTTTTTGTGACATCATTTAGAGAAACTGACGTGTCAGCATCTCTGCCACTGTGGAGTATAAAAGCAGCTCTGTCTTGTGCCTCCGTAGCGAGCTGGACATTCAGCAGATCTCTTCAAGCTGACTGACCAAACCAACACCTAGTGTTGGTGTTGGTTTGGTCAATCTACCAAAGGTTTGTTTTAGCCTATCACGGTATCAAATTAAAACATAAGCAGCATGCATCTTGAGAAACTATAAGAAGGTAAGCTAATCAAGGTACTTCTTGGTGTTCTTCTTTCAAATATGGAATCATGATTCTGACATAACAGATGTGATAGCAGCAGCTACATGTGCAATCCCCTGCACTGTCATTTTTATGTGTGTTTGGCTGTGGGCTCATCAGCACTTGCTTTTGTCTCACTGGTTTGTCCCGCATCAGACCCCAATACTGCAAAGTCATTGGCCCTAACATTTTTTGGTTCAGACACAAAAGTTTCAAACCGGAGCATTACAAGATGGATTCTCAAGTGTGAACATACATAACCGTGAGAATTCATCTTGCAGGCAAGGTTGCTGGTGACCAAAAGATTCTTTGTCGCAGCTGTTTTATAATTTATGTCTGTTTTCTTCGTGACTCTGGCCTTTTTCTCTTTCTCCTACTCTGTCTGTCCTTATTGTTCTTCATCCCTTCCCTCCTCTGTCATGTGTGGCATCAGTTTCTAATTAAAACCTTAACAGCAATACAATAATTCAGCAGGGGTTGGGCATCAAGGGAAGATTTATAAGTATGAACCCTTCTTTGGTAAAGCAAAAATGTTTGGCATAACTACACCTGCCAGAACATCATTCTGGGTCAAGGATACTGGACTTGGAGCTGGGTTTTGGATTGCTGCATAGCTTTGATTTTTACATACCTCTTGTACAAAACACTGGATGGCTTACTGACTCCCCTGCTGTGGCAATCCTTTAGGAACATTTAACCATCCATCCATCCATTTTCCGAACCACTTTATCCCTCATGGGGTCGCGGGGGTTGCTGGTGCCTATCTCCAGCGTTCACTGGGCGAGTGGCAGGGTACACCAGTCTGTCGCAGGGCAACACAGAGACAAACAGGACAAACAACCTTTCACGCACACACACCTAAGGACAATTTTGGAGAAGCCAATTAACCTAACAGTCATGTTTTTGGTCTGTGGGAGGAAGCCGGAGTACCCACGCATGCACAGGGAGAACATGCAAACTTCATGCAGAAAGACCCAGGGGTGTACTCGAACCCAGGACCTTCTTGCTGCAAGGCAACAGCGCTACCCACTGCGCCACTGTGCAGCCGAACATTTAACCACATCAATAAAATAGAAAAAACTTTGTGTCAACACAGCAACGATGAAACCGATTCTTAATTATGCTTTTCAATTAAAAAAGAATGCTCGTTAAATAAAGATTATTGATGTTACAAGAATAGCTAACCCAAAAAGTCATGATTTAGTTAATGTTCATTGAAGAGTGATGACAGAGGAGAAAAGGAATGTCCAGAAACACTCAGCACTGTTTTCCAGGCTTCCAACAGTGTTACCAGGTCCATTTGTTATCAGCAACTTTGGGCTTGTTCATTTATATTATTTACAAGGCAGAAGTAATAGAGCTGGTTGCTTGTTTCTCTAGCAATAACTGGCAACACTGGAGTGGCTTCCTGACTCACTGTTTTTTTCTAAAATGCAGCTATCTGAGTACAAAGGGATGGAACATTCTTCTCATAAGCTTCGACTGCCGTGTAAAATTGAAAGTATTTTATCCTGAACTAAAACAGCTCTCCCCTCAAACATGCAGTGCTGTACATGTCATGTGCAGTGTGTGTGTGTATGCATTTCTTTTATCTGAAAACATGGGAAACACACTGAGTGACAGGCGTTGGTTAGTGGTTAGCGTCCTCAAATTTCCTTGCGGAAGCAAAGCTTGTTTTGCGGAATATGAATTTGTGAAGCTAACATTTTGGTTAGCTGTGCCCACCACTGCTCAAGTCTAAGTCACATGACTTGAGTCAATGGTTCTGCTTCTAAGAGTCTGAATCATGGTGATATTCCCTAATAATGGATTAAACTACTTCTGACTAACCACATTATTACCGTCTGTGTTGAAAAATATGGTGCATCTGCCTTGCTTTGCTAGTCAGTCAAGAGTTGTTAGCGTCACCAAAAAATGAGCAGTTAACTGGGATCTGACATTTCTTTTAGCTTGAGCCAGTCAGAAATATAATGGATGTAATGTAATGGATAATAAGTGTTGGGCTTGGACTTCTAGGCAGTGTTGCCAGGTTTATTCATGAACTCAACCCCAGCTCCACTCACAGCCATCTCACACAACATTAATAAGTTTCATATAGTGTAATTATCACAGAATCAGAAATATAGCTCAGCTACCAACAGAAAAGAATATGAATGTTGTTAAATAATAACACTTAACACACCATCTGTATTGCAATGTTGTTCTGGAAATACATCTCTTTGGTACGGATGCCCTTACTCAGAAAAGAAAGCTCAAGATTAGCAACTCATTATGTGATGTGGTAAAACATAGAGTTCCTGCATTTACACATACAACTGCCACTATAATGGACTCTGAAGATGGGGTTTGAAAGAATATTCCAGCTTCAGGAGTTACTCCGGTTGATATTTATTGCATCTGATTTGAAAATGTGGACTTCCAAGTGTAATGTTCTATTATTCAATTCAATTCAATTCAATTTTATTTATATAGCGCCAAATCATGAAACATGTCATCTCAAGGCACTTTACAAAGTCAAGTTCAATCATATTATACAGATTGGGTCAGATTATACAGATCGGTCAAAAATGTCCTATATAAGGAAACCAGTTGATTGCATCAAAGTCCCGACAAGCAGCTTTCACTCCTGGGGAACCGTAGAGCCACAGGAAGAGTCATCTGCATTGTACATGGCTTTGCAGCAATCCCTCATACTGAGCAAGCATGAAGCGACAGTGGGAAGAAAAACCACCCATTAACGGGAAAAAAAACCTCCGGCAGAACCGGGCTCAGTATGAACGGTCATCTGCCTCGACCGACTGGGGTTACAGAAGACAGAACAGAGACACAACAAGAGAAACAAAAAGCACAGAAGCACACATTGATCTAGTAATCTGTTCTACATTAGATGGTAATAGCGGGTGAGCCGTCTTCTCTGGATGATGTCACAGTTAACAGAACGCCAGACCAGGTGTACCTACTATGAAGAGAAAAGAGAGAGAACAGAAAGTTAAAGCAGAAATGACAACACATAATGCATAATTGAAGAACAGTAGAACTCAATATAGTGAGAAAATTAGATCCTGATATACTCCAGTAACCTAAGCCTATAGCAGTAAAACTATAAAGGTAGCTGAGAGTAACATGAGTCACTAGTTATAATTTTTGTCAAAAAGAAAAGTTTTAAGCCTAGTCTTAAAAGTAGACAGGGTGTCTGCCTCACGGACCAAAACTGGGAGTTGGTTCCACAGGAGAGGAGCCTGATAGCTAAAGGATCTGCCTCCCATTCTACTTTTAGAGACTCTAGGAACCAGCAGCAGACCTGCAGTCTGAGAGCGAAGTGCTCTGTTAGGAACATACGGGGTAATCAGAGCTCTGATATATGATGGAGCTTGATTATGAAGGGCTTTATACGTTAGAAGAAGAATTTTAAATTCTATTCTTGATTTAACAGGAAGCCAATGAAGGGAAGCTAAAATTGGAGAAATATGATCCCTCTTGTTGATTTTCATCAGAACTCTTGCTGCAGCATTTTGGATCAGCTGAAGGCTTTGAACTGCATTTTGTGGACTTCCTGATAGTAAAGAATTACAATAGTCCAGCCTTGAAGTAACAAATGCATGGACCAGTTTTTCAGCATCACTCCTGGACAGAATGTTTCTAATTTTGGCGATATTCCGTAGGTGAAAAAAGGAAACTCTGGAAACCTGTTTAATATGGGATTTAAATGACATGTCTTGGTCAAAAATAACACCAAGATTTTTTACTTTATTACCAGAGGCCAGTTTAATGCCACCCAGATTAAGTGATTGGTTAAGAAGTTTATTTTTTGAGGACTCTGGCCCAAAGATTAAAACTTCGGTCTTGTCAGAATTTAGATGCAGGAAATTTAAAGTCATCCAGCTTTTGATGTCATCAAGACATGACTGCAGTCGAAGTAATTGATTGGATTCATCAGGATTTATGGATAAATATAGCTGAGTATCATCAGCATAACAGTGGAAATTAATCCCATGCTGTCTGATAATTTTGCCTATCGGAAGCATATATATAGTAAAGAGAATTGGTCCAAGGACTGAACCCTGTGGTACTCCACAGGTGACCCTAGAGTTTGAGGAAGATTTATTATTAACATGAACAAATTGGAATCTGTCTGACAGATAAGATTTAAACCAGCCTAATGCTTTCCCCTTAATCCCTACAGTATGTTCAAGTCTTTGTAGGAGAATATTGTACTATGTAATATAGAACCCATTGGAGTATTATTAAAATACTCCAATGGGTTTCCCATTTACAGCTTGGCAAAGATGACTTTAAAATGTAACAGATTAAAAATTCAAGAAGAAACTTGGATTGTGGCACGTTTTGCTTTCTGATCCCAAGTCTCTGATATCTTTTTGTTCCTACTCAGTGGTCTAGCCTCATTAGTTAACAGCTTACTATCTCATGTGATTTTGTATAATTCAGCTGCAGTCACCATGAGCTTTAGAAGTCATTAGAAATTCTCACTATCTTCTCTAACAGATCAAAACATTTCCCTCTGAAGCAACAAAAGTGTAGAAAAGCATAAGGCTGCATAAATATTGCATTGTACTGCAGGCCTACCTTGAAGGTAAGAAATACTGAGCAATACGCTATAATGGTTGTCAACAGATGTTGGTGCATCATAACATTAGCTATTTAACAGGGTTCAGTTTCAGGTGAATATTCTTAATGTCACTGATATTTGGATAAGTTTAACATTTACATGTATCTACACTGACTCAAACCTCTTAACACCATCAGGTTCTGGTGATGTATTGTAAAGTATTGATCATTTCAGGATATTTATGAAATTTTAGTCATTTTTTTTATCATTCAGTGTGCTTGAGCACCTCTCAACAATTATAGTTAATCTAAAATAACCAGAAATTTAATTCAGCTGTTCACACAGGAATGATATTCAAACCCCTAAATTAAAGTCCTTTGGCAAAGAGGAGACAATGGATGGAAAGTGTCTCGTTGTACAAAAGGGATTCGTCACAATAACTAAACATCTTTATAATCAAATCATTATATATAGAGAGCAGGGGAGAAACATACCTGTTTACTAGCAAACTAAAATGTAATGATCAGAAAGAAGGACCCAGAAGACAACGAGACAGGTCAGTGGCGTTCGAAGGCTGATTTATTTAGAGAGCGGAAGGGAGCGGCTCAGGTGGTTCGGCAGGCAACGTCAGACCCGGAACTCCTGCAAGACCTTGGGTCGGAGAGGCGCCGTCCGCGGAGCCGAGGGGGGAAACGTCCGGCTGAAGCGACGTGGTCCTGGGGGCTTTCAGGGGCGTGATCCGGAAAACGGTCCGAGGTCAGAATCCAGAGAGCAATCCTTGGGGGTAATCCTTACGAGAGGCCGGGGTCCGGTCCAAATCTGTGCAGCAGTAGGGGCTCAGGTGTTACAGGGTTAGTCTGGTGCAGTACTCACAAGAGGAGCGGGGGTCCGGTTCACAGGTAGTCCATCCAATAGATCAGTCCAAAAGGGTCAGGCGGGCTTGGAATCGGGAGACAGATCGGGTCGGTTTCTCAGGAAGACAGGCAGAGGCAGAAAAAGGGACAGGCAGGGTCGGGAACAGATAACAGACAGGTCGGATACGGGTAAATAGTCAGGTTAACGCTGGAATACTCTTACCTAGGGCTGGGCAACGATTAAAATATTTAATCGCGATTAATCGCCCTGATTAATCGCCCTGATTAATCGCGATTAATCGCGATTAATCGCATTGTATTTACAAACTCCAAGAATGAATTCAAAAGTAGTGTAAAGAGCACTTTTATTTTAATGTTCTGCTGCCATATGAACAAAAGTGTTGTAACATTTGTAGCACTTATTTTATACTGGATATTTTCAACCCATCTATTGAATTTAGTGCACTAGTTGATCTTTTCTTCATAAGAGAACAGCAAGCACTGCAGCCAAAATATGGCCTTTTTTGACCTGCTGTATATTAGCCAGTCCCTAAGCTTGATGTATCATGAAACTGTTGACCTTTTGGGTTTTGTGGTTTTTATTTTATTATTACAATTAAATAATAATAATAATAATAATAATGTTATGTTCAGTGTTTTTTCACTAATCCACCTCTTATATATTTCAATCCTTATGTAATTTTGTCTGTGTTGTGTGCACCTGCCTGTTGCTTTAATCCTATAAATTTCCCCGTCGTGGGATAAAAAAAGGATTAGCTAATGTTATCTTATCTTAAATAACACTTTTTAATATATGTACTGGGTTCTTTCAAGGTCTTAATTACATGTTATGTGTGGGCTCCAGTAACATCCATCCATCCATCCATCCATCCATCCATCCACTGATCTACCTGGATGTTCCCTGGAGGACTGAAACGCCTCAGTCAGAGACGTCTGTGGGTCTGTCGGGGCAATGAGAGAAGTTTCGTCTCCTCTCTCCGTTTCTGGGGCTCGACGTTTTCTTGTTTTTTCACGTGCTTAGATAAATTTGTTGTGTTTCCACTGAAATGAACCGGCTTTTTACAAAACATACAGCTTGATTTCATTTACGGTATTAAAATAAAGCCAAACGGTGCTACTTCCTCTGTTCATGTTTTTTCGCTGCTGCGGTCTCTCTCAGGCTGAGCCTGCGTGCTGATTGGCTGGCGCCGCTGAGCCATGTACGAGAGGGGAGGGGGAGCGGGAGAGTGCTGCCGTGACAGCGCGCTGCAGTCAGCGCGCGTGCTGACTGACACTGACTGAAAGCATGTGAGCAACATGCGTTAATGCGCGATTAAATAAATATCGCCGTTAATAGTGTAATGAATTAACGTGAAATTAACGCGTTAACTTGCCCAGCCCTACTCTTACCGTAAGGGCTCAAGATACTCTGGCACTGGCATTAGGTCCCAAGGCTATTTATATAGCTGAAAGAACAGGTGGAGCTGATGAGAGTAAATTGAGGGGTGGGTCTTGAAGGAGCAGGCGTGCAGATCAGGTAATCAGAGCCGAGATCATTACATAAAAGGTTATATTATAACCAGCCACAAAAAATACCATCTGTAGGTTTTACATATAGTGCAGCAAAAGTCAGAGACAACTGTTAACTTGGGTTAAATGATACATATCGTTATACTCAGTCTTCACTGTACAGATATAGCAGTTTGTGCATGCAGTTAAAGACTACATTGCTCACAGATAATCACCTAGGTCATTCAAAGGATGACACAAAACATAGGTCTCATTTTAAGTTTTAGTGCCACATATTGTTTTAGATGAAAATACCATCTAAAACAAGAGACACCCAGGAAATCAAACAATGGCTGAAAATCTATCTGATGGTTTTTAAACATTGTATAAACCTCCAAGTTCCAGATGATACACACAAGCAGTGAGTGGAAATATAAAAAGCCAAATGGTGCCAGATAACATTTTGCAAAGCCTTGGTAGTGTCTAATAAACACTGGTTAATACACTCATATTCAATGAATTAGAATACTGAAAAGTTAATTTATACTATCTATATAACGTGTTTCCCATTTCAGCAGGTGTGCTCTGCCGCGCCATCAAGCTCGTTACCGCCAGGATGAGAAGACTTGGTAGTCAGACCTGTGACGCTTTATTTAATGACTAAGTGTGCATCTAATGAATGTGAGGTATGTGGTGTTCCACAGGATGTAAAATATATTATTTTGAAGTGTGGTAAATATGATTATGAGAGGAATATTTTGCGTGATAGGATGTATGAGTTGGGACGGAACTTGGAAGGAACATTAGGTGTTAATGAAAAAAAGGGAAGGATATAAAGCATTAATTATATTTCTTAAAGATGCAGGGTTAATCCATATTGTATAGTTCATTATTTATTTAGTTTTTTATTTATTCATTTGAGAATGTAACCTGAAGTATTAATCCTGAAGTTACATATCCAGTACAGTAGGTGGCAATATGCACCTGGAAATGTTGGTTGCGATTCGCCATTAAAAAACAGAGAAGCAGAACCTCTGACGTCTGAGTGCTGTCCTCTGCAGTAAACCCAAGTTGCTGTTCTTCCTGCTCCTTGTGATTTCTATGTTTTTGCTCTGTGTTCTGATCCCATGCTCAGGTGGATTCCATTGAGGAGTTTTCTCTGTGACTCTCGTACAAACACCAAGCTTGAACCGATCTCCTGGAAATCATAACTATGTCTGGCAGCTACTCCCTTACCTTCAACATCCTCCTGCGAACCTTACCTGTCCGCCCTCCAACGCTCCAGCCATCTGGTCTCCTTCGGACAATCCACCGGAACCCAAGTCCTGTCCAAGTTAAAGTTAAGTTAACTCAGTTCCACTCCTGTTGCCAACATAATCACCTGTTGTATTTCCATTCGGGGACTCCTGGTTCTCTCTTTCCCCTGGACTCATCATTAATTTATTTTAATAAAGACCTTAAACTTTCCTGATCTCCATTGAGTGTCTGTGGGTCAAAAAGCAAAAAATCATTCTGACACTTCCTGGGATTCTGTGGCATCACAGGTGAAGGTGGCATGTTTGCTGGAATGTGCTCCTGGAAAACATCCCCACAGCATAGTGCTGGCGTGCTGCCACCACTATGTTCCACTTTGGGGATGGTGTTCTTCAGGTGTTGGGTTTGCACCAAACATAGCTTTCTCTTGGACAAAATGCCCTTTGCACAATCAAATTTTGTACATACAAATATTTTTTTTTAAATACTCACCTGTACACTGTGACTTTCTCCTGCATTGTCTACATTTAAATTGTTTACTTTTAAATCACCGCTGCACCTTATACTGTAATTTAATTTTACTGCAATTTACAAGCTGTATGCAACGAAATTTCGTTCTGTACGCACTCTGTGTATACAAAATGACAAAGTTGTCTAAGTCTAAGTCTTGGTGGCTGAAAAGTTCGGTTATAGCCTCATCTGAACAGAGTACCTTCATCTATACATTTAGTGTATAGAGTTGCCCATGTGTCTTTTGGCAAACTCAAAATCTGACTTATTATTTTTAAAACTAAGTATTGGCTTTTTTCTAGCTCCTCTTCATAAAGCTCAGGGGTCCGTTCTTCGTACGTTGCTTAAAACATCCGAGATCAAATGACACATCCAAGATGATTTCTAATCATGATCCGGCTAATTGGGTTCTTCGAACACATATGTTGTTGATGATTAGTATGGCTGGATTGAGTTATCTGAGACAACTGCGCGTTCATGCGTTTGTTTAAAAGGAGAAATGTATCGATAGTAGAAACATTGATCAGCAGCGCTGCTATTGGCTGTTTAGCATGGCCAAAGAACGCCCACAGTTTTTCTCCCAAGCAGAACACAAGCTTTTAATGGAAGGTTATCCCGAATTTGAGTCATTAATTAAATCATTAAATCAATTAAATAAGTATGCTAAAGCCAGGACAGAGGGCTGGCAAAAAGTAGCAGACAAATTAATGTGTAAATACTAGATGTTTCTATCATTTTCTACAGTATGTATTTGTGCATTTTAATAATTTCATATTTACTTTGTTCTTTTATATCAGAGCCTCCACGGGATCCACTAGAACATGGGGACAAGTAAAAGTGAAATACAAGAATATTCTACAAAATGGTAGCCTTTAATTATTATACAGTATTTTAAAAAGCCACTTGTTATGGCAACATATTTAATATTGGTGTCATTCCTTAGACACTGGAAGTAAAGGATGCGTGCAAACCGTGAATTAAAAAAAGAAAATCTATATTTATAAAAAATGAAGTAATAATGCAAATACAAAAATTACTATACATCCGTTTTACAATTATCCGTTTTTCCTATTCGAAGTCATACACAGTTTACACAGTCAAAAGAAAGTGTTGCTCTGTGTCTAGATAATCCGTTAATACAAAATACGGCTCTTCTTTACTGAATATGATGAAAATAAAAAGCAAACCATCACACAAACAACTTAAATATTTTCTATTTATGGCTCTAACACCACTTTTTCCTCTTTTTAAAAAACACTGTTAAGTGATTTGTTTGTCTGTTTATAACAGCCACCAAGAAAAATCTCTCTACAGTTACACCATCGCGCTGCGCTAAAGGATCCTGTCTATTGCGCAATATGCGATTAATTTGAAAACCTCTGCAAATTATTCTTGCACCTTCTGCAACAGGTTGCTGTCGTAAAAATGGACATGGCTGCAGCAGACTTCCCTATCTCCTCCGCTTATTAAACTGCGATCTAATCCTGTTTACATGAAATAAGCCTGCTCGCGAACAGGCTTAAGATTGCGCACATGTTGCTATGACAACAAGTCCAAGATGAGTTTCGAAGAACCAAACGATCCAAGATCGTGCCAAATCGTCAACAATCATATCCAGCTAACTGAGTTAGCGACGTATGAAGAACGGACCCCAGCTCTATTGATGGTGCAGCTTATTGCTGTCCTTTGGACAGATCCTCCAGTCCCTGCAGTGGAGCTTTGCAGATCCTTCAGGGTTATCTTTGGTCTCTGTGCTACCTCTCTGATTGATACCCTCCTGGCCCAGTAGGGTTCTAGTGGGTGGTCCTCTTTAACCAGATTTGTTGTTGTACCATGCTCTTTCCATTTTAAGATGATGGATTTGGTGACACTTCAGGGGAACAGTGAAGGTGCATAGTCACGTTATTTTACTTTTTTTTGTATTTTACTGGTTGTATACAAACTTTATCAAAGACTATCACGTCCTGCTGGTGTATTAGTTTGGTATTTACGCTTTGCTTTTGCTCAGTTTGTTAGTAAATAAAGCCTTTGTTTATTTTTAATAACAGTAAATACAACACTGTTTTATCCCCTGCACAGCAGGGGATAAAACAAGGAAACGGCTAACAGCTATTGGGCATTTCTCAAATGAGTCCGATTAGCTCCACCCCCGTTCAACTCCCGTTCCTCAGATGGTCGGACAAGCAAATTAATTGGCAACGTTTGCAGTACCAATAATTTTGGAAAATTAAATATATTGTCCCAGGAGCTTAATTTCAACATGCTTCAATCAAGAAGCACAGTGTCAAACAACTGAGGCGTTGGCTGAAATGTAGAGTCCTGAAGGTTGGCAGAAAGAAAGCTGTATTAGTGGAAATTTAAGTTTTTTTTAGCTAGAAGTATGGTTGGGCTGTGTGGGAGCTAACACGTTCCAGCATTAGCCAAGCCATTTGCAGTGTTCTCCAGAACAAAAATATAAACCTAAGCATTCCACCTTACGTTAATGAGCTCCGTGGATTTACCACGCTGGTTCTCAGAGTTATCCCCACAACAATCTGTCCCCTGTGTCGGGAGCACGCATGAAGCAGGTAGAGTGAATCCAGTCCGCTCCATCTCATTTTTAACCAACTAGAAGTGAAAATAGTGATGTTTTATTTTTGTTAGCAGAGAAAAAGGAGAGGTTCGTTAAATTATCGTTCAGTTAGTGGGTTAAAACTGAAGTTCCAACACATCGGCATGGGGTTGGTTGAACAGATCGAGGACGTTTGCCTAATGAAAAATTGTCTGTTTAAACTCGATCTATCCCTCAATAGCCTGTTCTCAGAAAGTAAACGACTCTGCGGTCATTTGCAGATGTCTCTCAAAAATATTAGATTGCTGCGTGTCTGTCTGCTGAAACCAAAAATCCCCCTTCCTGAGTCCGTCACAGCTGTCTGCTTGTTCCTGTAATTTTTTTGTTACTAGATAGACCCACGTGAATGGATTATATAAAACAGATCCCTTGTGATCAAATAAACACTGAATAAACCTACAGCTGAACTGTACAGCCCTCCCGCTTACACGCTCTTATCCAACAATGGCATTGGAGAATGGCATCTTTTGGAGTTTAGGAAAGATAATGACATTTTTTTTTTCATATGGTCATGATGGCCATATCAAGATTCACTCCAGCAGACACTGAAGCAGCAGTATTTTGTTGGTACCATTATATTTGCTGATGCAATAGTTGGGACAGAGCTGTCTGCTTCACCACTTTGCACAGCTTGCCTGACTACATTTCTGCCTGTTCTAAATTTAGTAAATTGACGTCATTTGAGGAATGGCACATTAGTATCTGCAAGATCCAGTGGAGAAAAAAGTAAAAAAAAAAAAAAAGTGATATAATTCAAGAGGGAAATGACTGGAATGTCGCTGAGAACCCAGTATGAATGTTGGTGTTCACTGAAGCGGACGCTAAACCTGCCGAGGCTCAGATGTGACCACAGAGTTGACTGACCTTCGTAAATGTTCTGATATGAGGCTCTTAAAGTTGTCTTAGATCATTGGTATTTAATCACACTGTCAGGCTCAGTCCGGCATTATTTAATACTGTTTTATTAATTAAGCAAACCGGCAATATGATAGTTCTATGTATCTGATCATCACGCCCGGTGCTGGAGCTGTATTTATCCACAAAAAGGACAATAAAAACATTATCAAGGTGGAGGTTTGGTGTTAATATCTTTATGATATTTGATCAAATTCTGCAGATTTCTGCAGAACCATTATATAGCATTGGAATGTAACCAAATGGGTAAAAGCCAAAGGGGTGAATACTTTTAAACAAGTAAATAAGTACTAAAGGCAATCACTAACAAAGTTTGAAATTTAGATCAAAACTACCAAGTTAGGGCACCAACTGATTATCAGGAAACAGCTCTGTCAGTTTCTGTTGCATAAATAGCTGCCTGATGAGGTGTGGCGTAATAGAACAATAGTTGGAGTGAATTCATGCACTGGCGTTCACAAACAGCAAGCCCTGTAGACATATATAGAATAAACACAAACAACTTTCCCAATAATTAGAATTCAATGATTAAAAGCGTAAACTTCCTGTTAAATTATTTTAGTCAAGCAATGTTCTAAGCTATTAACCTCCTTAACTAACTCTCAAAATGAGAGAAGTAACATTAATTTAAAACTGAGGTGTGCTTTCATGTGAGTGAAAACATATTTACTAATTTTGAAGGTTTTGTCAAACATCTGGAATGAAACGGATCTAAAGAACTCTCAGCAGAGCATTGACTAGAAATCTTTCTCCACCACATTTCTGGATGAATTCAGAAACAATGTTATCTTCATACTCCAAGCTTCTTTCCCATCAATTATATGGAATGCACCGAGTTAAGCTCATCCCAAGAAGCAGCAAAAAGACCTTGTTGAGATGACTTAGGCAGTTGGGGCAAAAATAAATGAAGTTTATTAAAATTGTAAAATCTTAGAGAGGATTAGAGAGGGTGAGCAGCTCAGCACTGGTGGGCCATCTCTATAAAAACCCTGCTGCTCAGGATCAGCCCTCAGAATAGTGTCAATGCTGTTAATTGCCCACAAGTCTGTGTCTCACTGAGCAGCTCTCAGCTCTGACTGACAAATCAACACACTGTTAATCACTGCCTCTGCAGTTTCCATAACAGGACAAACTACTCTGGCTACAAAGGCTAAGAGGATTTTACTTTCTCTCTATTTCTATGTTTGGATCCAGAAGCCTTCCTGACATCACACACACACACACACGCACACACACACACGCGCACACACACACACACACACACACACACACACACATACACACATACACACACACACACACACACACACACACACTTGTTTAAATTACAATGCCTTGACTTCCATAGACAGCCTTTTTTTCAGGCCTTTCTGACTGACCCTAAACCTAACCTTTACCAGTATATATCTAAACCTAATGGACACCTTAGTCCTAAACCTAACCCCTAGCCTAGAAAAAAGGAGAGGACCAAAAAATGTCCTGACTTTACATCAAAGTCCTGACTTTACTAGTAAAATGAGCAAAACATTTTCTCTCGCAGCTGCAAGTACAAGAATACACACTGATTTCAAATTAATGGACAAGCAGGAATGCGTTACGCACTAAAGTGAGAGAACATCCAGGGTTCTGTGGTTTGGAATATTTTGCAGACACATTTCTAATCAATCTCCAACTTCGGGAGAATTGGAAGAACTACACCTCTACTCATTTATTTTCCCACAGAATATCTTCTAATGAAACCTTGTCACAACACACATGTATCAATGTCACACTGTCTGACACCAGCAGACCATGTCAGTTTCATGTGTTCATTCATCTGACTGTGTTGAACCTGGTTGCCTTTCAGCACAGTACAGTTCTGAAGTACTGGAGTTGCATATACAAAGAGAGATGTACAGAATTAGCAGGTTAATTAGGCGTTTAATAACCTCTTCTATTAGAAGAGATCTTTCACATTTTCCTGTTACATAGTTTAGCCTAGCAACTCTTTCTTAAATACAGCGTGCCACTTGGGATTATTCTGCTTTGATTTTATTTTAGTTTTACATATTATATACATAGACTCTGTGGGGGAAAAAATGAATGAAAAAAATATAGTTTTAGATAAGCCTAAGGAATGTACTAATTTATTTGTAATTAGCTTCTGATGATCTCTGCTTTATGTTAAAAAATACAGAGAAATATCTGGTTACTAAATGAAACACTTCTAAAGGAGTATAAAAGCCCAGGTCCACTCGCTCTGACTTTTGAGTGTTTCAGTAACAGTTTTTTTTTTCAGGGCCAGCCTGACTCTGCTGAGGAGTAAGAACACTCATCTTTTCACTGATTGGCCGTGGGGTGTGGAGAAATGAGAAGGTTTTCTCTGAGGAAGCCAAGAAAAACTGAAGAACGACAAATTAATATTAAAGACCACTGTGGGACGCGCTGGTGGAGCGGTACTCCTTATAAATATCCAAGACAATCTTGCATGTACAGTTATAGAAACATTATTTATAGATTTTTGTTATTTTATTTAGGTTTCATTTATAATGCTGTATTTTGATCATTTACCATTTCTCCCAGATTTCTTTAAAGTGTCAACTTGGAATTCGGGAGACTAATGCAACGCCCATGAGGCGTGTCCCTCTTCCAACCTCTCTAGGCTAAACTTGCAAAGATAATCCGTGCGGGGAGGAGTCAAGTGTCTGTCAATTCCAATATTCTGAAAATAGTCAAAGGAAAAAGTTAGCCAAACTCAGGTAAAAATGCACATTTAGCAATACAAACTAAACAATTTAGTACAACTAACATGATCCACAGCATGACGGCAACTGCTGATCCTCACAAATCCTTTTGCACTAAAAGTTGCAATGCACTTTTTAATTATCTCTGCCTTTTCTGAGTTGGGCAGAGCTTTAAAATCTCTTGTTCGGTGGTCCTATGTATGGAGGTGGGTGGTATGAGCAGCTTTTTTTCCTTCTGCTTTTAGTTGAAGCTGTGCGAGATGGTTCCTCACATTTATTATCTTTAGTGCAGAGGGTCCTTTACCTGACTCCGCCAGATAGATTTGCTCCGCATATCCATCTGGAAACCTTCCGTTGAAGTAATTTTGGGAAGGGGCGAAAATACTGGTTAGCTGATTGGCCTATGTTGGTGATAGACGGGCCAAATGAACCAATCAGATTTGTTGTTGCTCGTAACAGAGCGACGACGAAAACACAACCACAAGCCAAGCTACTCTTGCTGCTGCAGGTAAAGGCTCGTTAGCTCAGCAGAGAAATACTCTGTAATTCCGATAAAACTTGCTCGATAGCCGCGCTAACACTAGTTTCATCGGCTGAAGCCGCCATGTTCTTTAGACTGAACTGTCGCGCTTCCCGTTGCGTCACACCTCAACCCGCCTCAAAGCCAACGCTGATTGGACGTTCGTTTGGTGAACGGCTCCAAATTTTCTTTAACGGAGAGTAGCCAGACTGATCTGCGAGTGAAACCTTGAAAGCTCGCGAGATCAGGATGGTCTCACGAGGCTAGAGGGTCCTGGCCTTATTCATGTGATTTTCTGTGTGGATGCCAAACTTTCACGGTTTTGAGTTTTCCACATTTGTGAAGCGATTCAGAGCCATGCCGGCATCTTGATCAATTTTACCCTCCATCACTAATATATAATGAAGCCTGGTATTTAATATGGTACCTATTGGGTACCTTCAATATCCTAATAGGGTTCCTTTAATATACTGACCACCTACCTATGAGGTACCTTTAAGGTCATCCTCAGGGTACCCAATTATAGCATAAAAGGTAAATATTGTTCCTTACTGAGTCTTAACTTAGTATTTACACCAGTATGGATAACTACTGCATACTTATAAGCTTTAGATATGTATGCAAACAGCTTCTTCTGATATTAGGTTGCGACTTGGGAAAAAGAACAAATACAAATCAAAAATGTCCATAAAGTCATGACAGTTGATAGGGAAATGCCTGGTTTTATGTTTGTTAACCCAACTACGAAATAACACATGCTTAATTTTAATGCGTTATCAACAATTAGAAAATATTTAATAGCTAATAATCATTCTGGTCAATTAAAAATCCACTTAAAGGTCTGTTCAGCTTTTGTGCCAACCACTGGCAAGGGGAAAAAAGATATGGTTGTCACTGTGTTATCAAGCCTAAGAAATAGCATGATGCATGATGGGAAAGGATGAAGGAAGCCACAGTATGCCAACAATCGAAAGAATCATCTGATTCAGTCCGATCCATCTGTCTGTGTCAGAGTTTATGAGATGCTCCCAAATACTTTGCCTACCCCCTAACTTTCCTGTCTCCCATCCTTGAAGGCCAAATCAATCAAACTTTCTCATGCATTTAAGTGCTGAAATAAAGAGACAATAAAGTGGAATGAGGGGAAGCACGATTGATGACATCTGGAAGATTTGGGACAGCTTGGGATTTTTTTTTTAGGTTGCTGTCTTTTTTGGGGTTGAAGACAATTCAGTCCATGGTGCTGAATAGGAGGTATGCAGATTGGTTGAATGGAAGCAATGAAATCATTTATTCAGGCCATTGAAAAAATCTGCTTGTTCTGGTCTGGTGGATGATGTTGTTACTTTTTAGTTGCTAGAAAGACAGTCTGCAAGAACTGAGTTTTGTTTTGTGTGTGCTTGGTATGACAATCAGACAAAACTGCCTGTAAACTGATTGTAGATACTCATGAATTTTGTTCAAATGTGCTTCCTAAAAAAAGATAGAGAGCTTTTCTTAAACATGAGTTCAATGTCCGTAGTCCCTCACTCCGTTCCAAGCAAATACTGTGTTTGAGTGCTTTCTTGGCCAGCTTTAGCAGTGGTCACCGCACTTCCTGAACACAATTTGATAGACTTGGACATCTGGACCACTGTCAAACAGTCCTTGGCACAGTAAGATACTTCATTGTACAGAGGTGATAAGGGACATTTTTGGCTGTTCTTCAGGCATTCAAATTATAAAGAAAAAAAACACATCTGTTGTCAACTTCATTTTTCAAACGAGAGAGGCTTAAAAAGTCCTGTAAAGCCAGAGCACCAAGTTCCTGTAAACACACTTTGTAACCCTTTAATTAAGTAATTTCCGTATTTTAATAGCTACTTAGCTGCTAAAAATAGAGTATTTTGAAGAATCTGGGTTTGTGATAAATCCCTGCTCGCATTGCTTAAGTCTATCTCTGCACTAATCGACTTTCATCTGCAGGACTTTTGCCTTTGATCCCCGACAGTTTGCAGCAGACTGCTCCTCAACATGATCCTCTGAAGAAAGGGCTGAGGCATATGGTCACACTGTGGGATTCTGGGTAATCTAGCCTGATTCACAACCAGTGCTCCACATGTCAGTGAAGCATCAGTAAAAGAGGTGAGAACTCTGCCCTGAACTCAGGCTTGTGTTATTCCAACGCTGCTGTTACTGATTAACTCTGTGGCCTGTGACAAAGCCCGCTGAGACACCAACACAGCAGCATCTGCACATAAACCAAGCCTGCGCAGGGATGGAAGTAGTTTTACTGTTCGAATATCACAATGCAGTTTTCTACTCTTCTGTTTTCTGGGTTCCTACTGAACATCAATTTTTATGACAGTTGCACATCAAAAACTAGCACAAAATGTGCAGCAACTGTATCTAGTCCCACAATGAGCCCACTATCTTGCACACACAGCTTATAGAGCAAAGAGTCGGATAACAACCACAGGTACACTGCATCACTGATGCAATTCTGTTTTGACGGATCCATAAACAAGCCATCGGTTACTGGATAAAAAATTTGGTTGTATACATATGCTGCAAAAACAAGACAAAACCAAGTTTATCACCAAAATGAAAATAGAACTGAACTTTTCTTGTTTCGGGTCAGATAGGATTATCAACATTATTTTTTTGTATGGTAGATGCCAGAATAGTGAGAGAAATATTTTTAATGCTTTTGTTTTATTCTGGGCTCTACAGCTACTTCTAAAAATTGTAACATTGTGTAAAAGTGCTGTATTTTCTGCCAGTCACCTCAGAAAGTGAAACCCATATATTATATAGAATCATTACACATAGACTGATAGATTCCAAGCCTTTGTTTCTTGTTTTTAAAAAGAAACAAAGGCTTGCTAATTTTGATGATTATGGCTTCCAGGTAATGAAAACCCAAAAATGCAGTGTCTCAAACAATTAGAATACTGTGAAAAAGCTCATCTTTGAAAACTCATGGAGTCACACCCTAATCAGCTGATCAACTAAAAACACCTCCAAAGGTTTCCAGAGTCTTTACATGGTGTCACTCTGGGTCAATGGACGGCACAATCAAGAGGAAGACTGCTGACTGGACTGATGTCCAGAAGACAGTTATCAACACAAGGAAGGGAAGCCACAAAAGGCCACTGCTGAAGAAGTTGGTTGTTCTCATAGTTCTGTATCCAAGCATATTAATTAATGATAGTGAGAGGAAGCCCCATGAGACATTGATCCACTTGAGCCAGTTTCTCCAGGTTCATTTTGTGAATCTTAATTTTCATATGAAACCACCCACTGGCTGAGTGCATAATCACAGTCAGCAGTATAATCTGTGATGCTTGTCTGCATTTTCATCCTTTAGCGCCCTTGGAAATAATCATTGATAAGTAATAACCATTAACTTCTCTTGTGATTATCACATGTGTATAATTAAATATTTGTATAATGTTCTGTGTATTTTTTCTGTCAGTGCCTCAAGAGCTACTACGCACCGACAAATTCTACACATGAGCTACAAGCACCTTACCCAGGCTAAGGAGAAAAGGAACTGGACTCAATGGTCCAAAGTCTTGTTTTCAGATGAGTTTAAATTCTGCCTTTCATACGGAAATCAAGGTCCCTCAGTCTAAAGGATATGTGGAGAGGCACAGAATCCACTTGCTTGAGGTCCAGTGTGAAGTTTCCAATTAGTGATGGTTTCGGGTCATCTGCTGGTGTTGGTCCAGTGGATTTTCTGGTACACAGTCATTTCAGCCATCTACCAGGAAGTTCTATAGCACTATTGAATTGAATTGAATTGAATTGAATTGAATTTAATTAATTTGAATTGAATTGAATTGAAATGAATTGAATTGAATTACATGCTTCTGTTTCAAGACAAGCTCTATGGAGAGGTTGGTTTTATTTTCCAGAAGGAATTAAAGTTGAATTGAATTGAATAAGCACCTGCCCACACTACCAAAAGTACTGAAAGCTGATTCAATGACCATGCTGTTCCAATCCAATTTCATTTACAGAGAGCCAATTCCCAACACGTCATCTCAAGGCACTTAACAAAATCATATTCAATCAAATCAAACAGATTGACCAAAAAGTTTCCTATCTAAGGAAACCCAGTAGATTGCATTGAGTCTTGACAAGCAGCATTTACACTTGTCCAACAAGGCAGAAATTTCACGTCCATTACAGCTACACAGTGACACAGCCTGTTTGCCTATATGCCATGACGGATTGATGCAGAAATTCATTGCAAGAGGAGGCCCAGCCAAGGATTGAGTGCATAGAAATGGACTTACTGCCTGACATTTGTGCTTAAAACATAATATTTTAATTGGTTTAATGTAATATAATTTTGTGAGACATTGAATTAATGGTTTTCTTTGCCTGTAAGCCATTATTATCAAAATTGCAAGAAATAAAAGCTTTAAATATTTTAATGTGTAATGAATCTTTATGAAGCCCTGCGATAGACTTGCAACCTATCCAGGGTATACCCCACCTCTCACCCATTGACAGCTGGAGATAGGCACCAGCACCCCTCACGACCCCACAAGGGATAGATGTGTTAGAAAATGGATGGATGGATGGATGGATGGATGGATGGATGGATGGATGGATGGATGGCTGGATGGATGGATGGATGGATGAATCTTTATGAAATAACTGTTTCATTTTCTGAAATGACTGGCAAAAATATTGCACCTTTACATGACATTTAATTATTTGAGAAGTAACTGTAGGTATTCTAAGATTACTTTACTTTAGAAAATTTATGATAAGATTTAAGTTAAAAACAGGAACATCTATGTATGTAATTTAAGGTAACACATTAAACACATTGCTCCTCAGTGTAAAATCATGCAAACACTGAAATAAATCAGCTTCCAATAGGGTAGTTCATTGTTATTGTTTTGATCCGGGTTTTTCGCGCATGCGCGCCGGACTAGTAGGCAAAAGGCGAACACAATGGCGGACGCAAACAGAGAAACTGACAAATTCTCCACGAATTTTTCTTCTTTAGATAACGTATCACAAGATCGTTTTAAGAGTAGGTTTATGGTTGATGGTATCAGATTGCCTGATCCACACAGCAAAAGCCTGAAGGGACGGAACGAGTCTGAAAAAATCCTGGCCAAGTGTTCCGTACCGCGACATACAGCTGCCTTATAAACACACAGGCAAGTACAGACGAGAGAGCACGAAAGCCCCTGAAACCACTGGACGGCTACAATTATTTTATATCGGGAAAAAGGCTCCAGCAACCCCCGCGACGCCATGAGGGATTAAGAGGGTCAGAAAATGGATGGATGTTCAGACATGTTTGTGTAACAGCAGAAAGCGGCGTTGGACACAGACCGCGTCTCGGCAGAGAGGAAGACCCGCCCGGTAGGTTAAAAAAAAAACATTGTTTACTACGGATTATTTTGGTGTTTTTGTCTTGTTAAAATGGGTGAGGGTGTCGGCGACATTGCAGCGCAAACACAGAAGTACTAGCGCCCGTGAACGGGCGGAGTGGAGGTGGCGTTCGCTAGACAGGCCGGAGAAGCGGCCCGTGTAGTGTTTAGCAGCAGCAGTCAGCGGCTGCTGCTGCCGCAGCCCGTGAACGGGCTGCTGTCTGCTCCGCTGCTGTCTGCTCCGCTGCTGTCTGCTCCGCCGCCGCTGTCTGGAGCAACAGCGGCGGCTGCTGCTGCCGCTTCTCCGGCCCGTCTAGCGATCGCCACCTCCCCTCTGCCGCTATTTAAGTAGAACAATGACTAGAGCAGAATTAAGTTGTATTTACCGGAGATAAAGTGTAGACTGCAAATTCTGTCGTAGTATGATGGCTCCCCGCGCTGACGTCATGCATGACGTCACGCGTGAACTACCCTATTTCCAGATGCCAAAATGCCACATTCATCTGTTCAAACAATTATGTTAGTATAGGCACAGATTTTACTCTCTGGGCAACTGTGGCTAGGGTTGTAGGTTTGAATCCAGCTTTCCCATCACATTTCAATGTGCTGCGGGACAACACACTTAACCCCAAGTTGCCTACCACTTTGCATATCGGTGTATGAAAGTAATTGCTATTGGGTGAATGGGGCTTTAGTGTTAATCTCATTAAGTGGTCAGTAAGACTAAGACATCCACAGAGAATGAATTTTGCACTGACATGGGCTAAAAGGTCAAAGAAAGGAGCCATTGCATCAAAAGTAACATAAAAAGCCAAATTAGAGCTGTAAAAAACAATGAGGAGCTCACCAAGCTAAATGTCTCTGGACAACATTAAAATATTAAAATATCGTAATGTATCTCAAATTGATACTAAATATCCACATGCCCAACTATGTTTTTTTAAGCAGGTTTTCATAGGGTGTCCTAATATTTTCACATCTCCACGCCAAGTTCCATCATCACACCCCGTGGTTCTAGATTAGCTTCAACAAACTGTGGCAGCTGCTGTAGATAATCTGGTAGGAAGAGGAGGTCTTGATGTCAGGTCAAGAACACTACACTTTACTAATGACTTCCATGTTTCAGGATGTGAATTCCAGGATGTGATGGTTAAGGCCTCAACAGCAGAGGCTCAGACCCATAGGTACAGCTGATTTGTCTCAGAGAATGTGTGCCCATCTTCGGTCATCACAGGTATGGGATCAATGTGACCAGCATTAGAGTGGGTTCATCCATCATGCCACCGAAATACTAGCAAGTGCCAACCCTAAAGTAGTTGACTTCTTGAACTTCACACAGTCCTACACCACAAATATAATTACACTTCTATTCTAGCTCCTTTCTGCAAACTGACCCTAAGGGGAGCCTCAGCTCCTTCCCAGTGGAGTTCTCAATAAACCCATAGGTTGTATTCAGCAGGATACTGTGGGCTGAGTACTATGTATTCATCTACAACTAACTGAAAAAGGTACTTAAAAAGTTAACTGCTAACAGATACCAGCGCCTTTATAGAGAGGCTAGTTTACTGATGCTAACTGACACCTAGCTAACAGAAAAAGTGTAAACATGGACAGCCAGTGTAAACGTGGATGGCTTCCATCTGATCAGAGCCGACAGAATGAGGGACGGCGGTCAGAATCAAATAGGGAGTGTTGTTGTGTTGGTTAATAACAGATTGTGCAACTTTGGACATATTACAATAAAAGAGATGCTTTGCACTAAGAATATTGAGCTGCTTGCTGTCCGGCTCAGGCCTTTGACACTCCTGAAAGAGTTCTTGCATGTTTATTTATTTATTTAATCAGGACAGTGCACATTAATGAACAATCATATACTCTTGTACAGATTGTAAATGAGCCAGATTATAGCATAGATGCTAATTTACATCCATCGTCCTGAGGCAGGAAAAATAAAAAAACAACAACACAAGATCACAAAATACAATATCAGTCAAAATACATAGACACACGTTCAAACAATGACATTACAAAAATATAAAATTAGTGAGTGCATGACTGAGAACTTTTAAGAAACTGTTTAAGGTGCTTTTTAAATGTGCAGTAAGTGGGACATTCCCTGATGTTTGATGGGAGGCTGTTCCAGAAGTGACCCCCTCTGACTGATAGAACAGTTTGTCCAAAGGTTGTTCTTCTGTGGGGGATCTCTAGGTCTCCTCTGGAAGAGGCTCTGGTGCAGATACGTCTGCCAGGTCTAATGTAGGTAGAACGTGGAGGTGGGGCTAATCCATGCAGAACTTTGTAAATTAAACAACTATTTTTAAAATGGATAAATGTTATTGCAGCGTATGTGCCCCGGTCTGAAAATCCCGTAGCAGCATGTGATGTCATCCACACCTCGATGAGCAGAATACCAAAAAACATTCCCAGGCTTTTTTCTGATCTCAGGGGACATTAACCGTGTATCCTTGTCCACCACTCTCCCTGCATTTAACATGATGTTACTTGCAACACTAGAAACAATAAAATACTGGACTTACTGTATGTAAATTGCAAAGAGGCATACAGTTCATCACCCCTCCCTCCCCTGTGCTGCTCAGATCACAAATTGGTTCACCTTCAACCTGTGTATAAACCCCTTGTGCACAAAATGCCAGTTGTAACACGAAGAAGCCCTGAGAGACTGCTTCAGCTGCACTGTGTGGGGTAAATTATATGATCATCATGGGGAGGACTGAGATGAAAAAACCAAATGCATCATAGACTATATCAATTTCAATGTAGACTCTACTGTGGCCCCTATGAAAGTTAGGTGCTTCTCCAACAGGAAGTCCTTGATAAAGTGTTGCTAAAGGGGAAGAAGAGTGCTTTCAGATCAGGAAATAAAGAAGAATTAAGTGAATTACAGAAAAAACTGGAGGTGCAGCTGGAAGACAACAACATCAATGAAGTCTAAGTTGACATTTGGCCAAATTTTATTTTAAATTTTATTTTATTTTAAAATGTATTTTATTTAAATTGAAACATTTATCCCATTATATTTTATCTCCATTTAATTTTACTTTTTGCATTGTGTTTATGTATTTTAGCTTTCAATTTTTATCTTATGCTCTGCAACTGTGATTTCTGTACAGCACTTTGGTCAACCCCGGTTGTTTTAAATGTGCTTTATAAATAAAGGTTGGGTTGAGTTGAGTTGATTATTGAACATGGCAGTCTCCTCACTCTTCATCCCCAGTCAGCTGCAACAATGCAGGCTACCCAACTTAATATGTAGACTGTGTTTGCTCCTTCTCCAACCTGGGTCAGGTGTTCTCCAATACACCGTGATGGGACTCTTTCAGAACCGACACCTCCTGACTGATTCTCCACAAACCATGCTACATCTCCACCCAAATGTCGCTCTTTTACAACGCTGGAGATGTATTCATTGTGGTTCTTGCTGAATCTTCCATTTCAACAACTCCAACACTGCAAAATCCATCTGGTCCACCACTCGTCACCCTCACAGGAAATCCTACCGGACTGTTGTTAGAATATGTTTGCCAGCCTAGCTAGGTTGGCTAAACCTCCGGTCAAACATGACATCACTCTGCATCTCAGTCTTCTCGACATCAGTTTGCTCACAGGCAATGGTCATCAATTAAACTTGCTCTGTTTAAAGGGGCCATGACAACCAGTACAATTTTTCTGAGGTTTTGGTGGTATAATAACATCTGTTGTGCACTGATGAGGCCATGTGAATACCGAAAGTGAGTACCAAATGACCTGTTTGTGGGCAGTCAGCTTTGTGTCTTTCCTCAAAAACAGTCAGATCAGAGAACCCCAGCTTACACACCAGCTGGCTGATTTAATGGTGTCAGTCATGCTAGCATTTCTGACTGCTCCACTTGAAAAAGAGGATGGCTACTAAAAAGGGTAGCTGTTATGTCCGAGGGTGCTCAGAAATGACTGGAAGTTTTCAATTTCTTGTGGCTGAAGTTCATATATGGAGAAGTACCACACAATTATAACCCATATTTGAGAGTTTGTTCATCACACCTCACTGAAGAATGTTTCCTGAAGATGGGTGAATTCAAGTTGAGGTTTTCCACTTTAATGATTTTTTAAAAAAAATGTCTGTACCAACGCTGAGGGTGGCAACCACAACACTGTGTGATGATTATGGGCGGACCCAAAGACAACCCGAAACAGGTCAGTGGCTCTTGAGCCGATTTTATTGAAAAAAAACGGGGAAGCGCAGGCTTTCGGGACGCGCTGCTCGTGCTTACGGGCCGGCAACTCCTGGAGGGATAGAGACGGGTTAGTGACCAGCGGAGGCAGTAGAGAGGATGAGCTAAAGGCTTGGTCACTAACCTGACAGGGAGTTGACTTCTTTAGGAGTCCTTGCTCCAGAGCGAGGCGGAAGCCAAGCGACAGGGAAATCCGGGGGTGTAGTCCAGGGGCAGTCAGAGTCCGATCATGGGGAGGCCAATACATCCAGCGACAAATCCAAGGGGAAATCCAAAGTTGGGTCCAGGTCCAGTTCCAAGGTCCAGTATCCACAAAACACAGACTGATTAAAGGGACAGGCAGGTTCCGGTACTCACGGGCTAGCGGGGTCAGAAACACAGGAGGGCAATCCGGGGTCCAGAGGCTGACACAGCAGGGCTCAGGCGGGCAGACAGAATCCAGAAGAGGGCAAGGCTGGCTCAGAAACGAAGGCAAAGACAGGTCGGGCAACAGACAGGCAGGCAGTATGATAATAATTGCTGGAAGTTCTCACCGGGTTGGCTCGAGACGTTCTGGCACTGGAGACTGACTTGTGAGGAGCTTATATGCAGGTGGAGACAGGTGGAACCAGTGGAGGTGATTGTAGGCAGGGTGGAGTCTGAACGGGTGTGCTAAATTGAGAGTCGAGTCAGTTCCAGTACCTGGGTCGTCACACACTGTCGTTACCTGTAAGTTTATTTAATTTCTAAATGCACTATAAACTTATGAGTACTTTCTGAAGAGCCCATGATGCTAACATATGATAGGCTCATATGCTTAAACACTATTATAAATATATTTAAAAAAATAAAATCTTTCTTTGTATCTCACACCAAGGTTTATACAGTCGTGTGGTTCAATAAATTGCAACTTGTTGAGTCTTATGTATGCACTCAGCAGTGTGTAAACAACCACATATATGCCTGTTTTTCCAGAAGCACACATTAAGGTCCAAAGCAAGGAAGGTGTATTTGTAATTGAAAAGTCAGGTTGACTGACTGAGGGACCAGCTAAACCGCTGGCTCTAATGCTGCCTTTCCATGACTTTCCTGTCGCAGGTGTGCAGAGAGCTCAGCCGTGGTCGTGTATTTGGCTTTGTACTTCGATTCCACTGAGTGGATGATAAATCGCGCCCCCAAGCTGACCAAAGGCCACGACACTTTTGGTCAGCTTGACCTCGTCTGTCCGACATCCCACCAGACAAATACACTTACCTATTCAGGTATCTGAAAGACAGTCATTGCAATAGTCACAGATTTGGAATCATTACTATCATTATTATTTGTCATGCACACTGAAAGACACTACTTTTGTACAATATACTTTTCAGTGTTTTATTATTATTATTATTATTATTATTATTATTATTATTATTATTATTTAAAGGAAAAAAATGAAAAAGAGGACATGTATAATTGTCTACTTTACAACTGTATAACACTGTGTTGGTCTTTCACATAAGAATCTAGTAAACTATAAATATGTTTGATTGTGGTTGAAATATGAAGAAAATTTTGAAAACTTAAAGGGGTATGAATACTTTTGCAAATCCCTGTATCTTTATATTTTATTGTAATCAGGCTCTTACATGAGCTATTGAAATGATATGTCAACATTTTGTAACGGTCTTTTCAGGAACTATTAACGCATTCATTGTCAGACTGAGTTGCAGCAGTCTTCTCGAGGGATGCAGCTTTCCATGAAAACCATGGTTCCCAACATAAGAAGTAAAGGGTTGTAGTGTATTTTTGGTTAAGTGCATAATGTACAGACTGCAAATGTGTCCTTTTGCATAAGTAATCCAGCTATACCCTCCCATTTGATTTCTTGCTTGTGTTCGCTCAGATGTAAGTCAATGTGGATAAAAAGTGTCTACTAAATAACAATTGTGATGATAAAGAATCAAACTCCACAATGACCAGTGATGGCTTTTTGTCATTGAATGTTGTAGGTACACAGACATCAGACCACTTGGCCAGTGCAGAGATTGTCACATCAACAGCTCTGTAACGAATGCTGCTGGTGAACCCGATATTCATTCAAACACAGAGTTACATTTAAAAGGTTTATTGGAAATGTTAAACGTAGACAGACTAGGAGTTGCTGACAGAACCAGACTTGAGATGCAGGTAGAGCACACAAGAACTGAAAACCCCACAGCAGCAGAGCACAAGTGTGGTGATCCAACGATCTAGCAGTGAGTGGGTGAGTGAGGTAGGTATATGAAGGCAGGTGAACAGAGTTGACAGTAATTACTGGCAGCAGGTGGAGCTGATCTGAGCTGACTGGAAACTGGTGACTGAAATATGAACAGAGCTGATTGGGTGGTGACAGATGATAATGAGTCCAGAAACAAGCGAACTGAAACCTAAATCATGATAAGTTCTAGGTGGTGATCAGCCACTTACATCCACACCTTTCAGGGAAGGACCAACCAAAAACCCTTGTGTTTAGAGAGAGGAAGATTTGGGAACTACCACAGAAACTGTAGAGCCACAGGATTCAACATATAATCCAGCTCAATCAGTCACAACTGTGATAGAGTCGTCCCAGTACTTGTCAGTGCATAGCAACCCCTTCACTATAGCTACACAATATGATTTGTAGCTAAAATTGTATATGCTTTTTATATTCCAGTGACAGGGGAACACTTTTTGCTGTACAGCATCACTGTCCGCACTATCAGTACTTCAGGCAATGGAGAAGTCAACTAAGCTCAGGCAGCATCCCCCTTGGAAACTTGCAGCTGGCTGCTGCTATTTATTTCACTGGTTGCTCTTATATTCAGCTTGAGAGTATTTGGAAGTTTGACAAATAGCATATTACTAATCTAATATTGCAACACCTGTGTTTTATATATATATTGTTCATATATGTCATGTCTGTCTATCATATCCATTTCTATTATATATGTATTCTATTAAGTCTGTATATCCTCAGAAATAATTAATTGGTACCAATCACTTTTTTTAAATTGCAAGTTTAGGACAATGAGAATAGCATCTATCGAGTACAGCACATTTCAGAGATATGCCAGGACATACTTGGAGCCTCCTGTAATTTATAAATGGAAGATGAGGTGCTGTAATTTCTGTGCTCAATAAAGTCATACTTGCTGGTGCGAATGCCTCATTTATTGCAACAGCTGGTTTCTGTATTACAAGATGTGTAATTGGTAGTGATATAATATTACGTCTCATTAGATATTAGTATTTTCATATAATTTTTACGTCTTTTTGGTCAAGTTATGTCTTGCACATTCAAAACTCAATATGCACCACTTCTGAGACTACTCTGTACAGGAGAGTTTGAAATTCGTTTTTAATCTGTCCTGTATTTTTCTTATGCACGGGTCATTCAGAAAAAAATGGTAGCTATACCCTCATGAACTTGGAGAGCAACACAGTCATTAACATACGATGTGTTTAGGTGATTGTAAAACAGTGTTGTATTATATACTGTAGTGAGGCTTGTAGTATTTTTTGGTGTGTGTTTGCATCTAAACATGGATCTCATGTCATCTGTCTTGATGCAATGCAATGCACATTTAGAGTAATGAGGTTGGTGGGGGCAACAACATGGAGGAAAAAGGGTCTTAAATAGTGAGAAAGGTGCCTTGACCTTCTGCTACACAAAGTCACAGACAGAAATCCACAAGTGCAGAAGTTTCTGACGGCAGATTAAAAATTTCGACGAGCCATCTTGAAAAGGTAAAATATAAAGGTTCATGTAAAAGGTAACTTGCAAATCAACAGACTTAATTTGTAGAACAAACTTCAAAGTGTCATGCGGATAGACATCTACTTTGAAACCTGTTGCAAGCAACATGAATCAAAACATTTCCCAAAGCAGGGTTAGTGCAAATCCAGAAGCCCTTGCATATCTTGGGTTTTCCGTTTCAGAAAGCTAGGAAGCCGCTACATTGAGTCAAATAAGGATCTAGTCAACTCTGTCTCAATGATCACAGATCAGCCTAAAGTAATAATAAAATAAGACACAGCTTGTCTCTTCCTGCACAGGCATTTTGTGTGTGTGTGTGTGTGTGTGTGTGTGTGTGTGTGTGTGTGTGTGTGTGTGTGTGTGTGTGTGTGTGTGTGTGTGTGTGTGTGAGAAGCAGAGAAAGGAAACGAGACTGATTGATCTGCTCAGATGTTTACAAGATGGTTGGATAGTTAAAAGAAGAGATGAGTAGTGTCCTAACTCTTCCCACGGCTTGAAAACAACCTTTTGTTTATATGTTTTGTTTAATAATTAAAATATGGTTATTTCTTGTTTAAATACAGTTAAATGGTTTTGTTTCCAAGGGATAAATGGTAAATGGCTTGTACTTGTATAGCGCTTTAACTGGTCTTCAACGCCCAAAGCACTTCACACTACAATCAGTCATTCACACCCTGACGGTGGTGAGCTATGTTAGTAGCCACAGCTGGCCTGGGGCAGACTGACAGAGGTGAGGCTGCCATACAACAGTGTCACCGGGCCCTCTGACCATTGCCAGCAAGCAATTCAGGTGAAGTGTCTTGCCCAAGGACACAACGACTGAGACGGTCAGAGCAGATTGAACCGGTAACCCCCCATTGCAGGACAAACTCCCTAACCTCTGAGCCATAATGCCCCAGATAAATAAAAAAATCTTCGGTAGATATGAGAAAGTTACTTATCAAGGAATATTTTATAGGGTTTCCAAATTTTTTCATATGACTGTGCATTCATAACACTGGAGGGCCACATGGAAACAGACGGTTTGAATCAGGGAATTTTCCGAACAAGCTTTTCAAATATAGTGAGATTTATTCCTAGTCGATCATTATGGATGCCGGCAGACATGTAGATGAGTCAGAGCACATCCAGAGTGTTGACATGTCTCTATGAATGAGGGAATTAACTGTGTGCTCAGAAACATATTGGCTGCCAAAGGATTTAGCATCCCTCTACCAGTGAGCTCCAACCCTGTTTCTTTCCTGCAGACAAGAGCAAATCATTTGAATAATTCTCACTAAAGCTGTCTCATCCACTTGTTTTGCTTTTGAGGGGCAATCAGCCACAGTCTCCAGGTAATTTCTAAGCACAAGCAAACCTGCCGCAGTTTTACAGGGTTCCATTAGAAAACACTCTTATTATGACAAGGCATTACAGTAAATGAGGAAAAAAGGAGCTTTCTAATGCAAGACGACGGGTCAATCCTCTGCCCCATATTTTTCTGAAACGCTAAAAGGAAGAAGAATTATTTTTGCACGGCTGCTTAGTAATTATGCAGATACTTTAACTCTGTGAAATGGTAAAAAGCCTGTAGAAGTTCAACGTTTTGAATAAAAGCTCATCCAGAACCATGTTGGTTTCTCTCCTGCTTTCTTAACAACTGGATTATAAAGCTAATACGTACACTGAAGCTTACAGCTTACAGCAACAGGTACTTAGACTGTGCAGTGGCAGTTTTTTTTTTTTTAAATCTTGAGAACTACTCTGATGTCTCTGAAGGCTGCTCTTTAAATCTGAAAACCTGGAAACATTTACTGCTGTGTCATTTCATGGGCTTCCAGTAACTCAAAATGTATTCCAACTATGATTAAAAGATTTAATGTAACATGCCAGAAATACTTATACAGAGCAGTCTGTGGCTTTTTTTTAAGAGTGGGATTATTTTCTCATGTTGCAGAGAGAAAAATGGCCGGCCCCACTGGATGTTGAAGTGGCTAGGGTTTGGTGGAGGGCTACACGCCCTCCCTGTGTGGGAGGGGGATGGTGGTAGGTGGGGGTATTGGCAAGAATATCTTTTTTTTTTATATGCATACTTGTAAAGAATAATGTGAGCCTAAAATTGAAATGTATGTATTTTTTATCTAATTGTTCTCGAAGTAGTGATCAGGAACCTCCCCATCCCAAACACAAAGATGTTCATGGGGCTGCTCCAGTAAATTAGAACATGCTCCGTATGCTACAATCAGAGAGAGGAAAATATGAAGTTTCAATCTCTGTTGCATCTGGCCTGTCACCTGAGGAACCCGCCTCAAACCACAGAGTTTGCCTACCTTCAGTTCTCCCTTATGGTTGAATGTTGCCTACAGACTTCAGCTGGACTTTTAACCTGTGTCCTGTGGTCTAATGGTGCTGTAAAAAAAAAAAACTCAACCATTTCTGTCAGGGACATATTTGAAGGCTGGTAAACGTTAATGGCGGCGCTGTTTTTGTAATTTGCTCTACATTGAAGTCTCTACCAAGCGCATCCTCACTGCTGCACCTGCACACTGGATTTGTGCTGCAGGTGAGCAGCTGTTAATAAAACCAGGATACTGCTAAAGGAAGCTTCCATCTATTGCATTTGGAGCTTAAATCTTAAATTGTTACTATTTATTTCATAAATATTTTCTTTACAGTCATGCTCAAGACTTCATGAATTTTTTTTACCTATCCACCTTACAAATTAAAATCACTCTAAGGATCTAACACCACTGTTTCTATAGTAATGTTGGCCTCTCTTAGGGATTTTGATTTATAAGGCGTGCAGCTGAATTGCTGTGCAGGCTCGGCAATATGTTCTTAGGGTTTATTTTGGGAGACGCAGCAGCAGTTAGCAAATATTTCATGATCTGCTTTTGCACAGGAAGCAAAAAAGTAAGATATTACCTTATACTTGATTCAGATTTTGATTATATTAATTACAATTACAATTTATTGACAGCATCGATTAACAAATTGATACCATAAGAATATATCCATTCATCCATTTTCCAACACGCTTATCCCTATTGGAGTCGTGAGGGGTGCTGGTGCCTATCTCCAGCTGTAAATGGGCGAGAGGTGGGGTAGACCCTGGACAGGTCGCCAGTCCATCGAAGACCTTAAGACTAGATTTAAAATATGTTTTTCTAAATATATTTTCAAATTAATAAAAATTATTGTGTAGATCAATGTACAAAAACTATTTATTTACTTGTTTTTGTGGTTTGTGTCACTGCTAAGGCAGAAATATCATCTAGAAACTGTTCCAAACAGGAAATCAGACAAAAAAAAAATCCAAAGTATGGGGCATGGGTCGGGGTTGTTAAAGAAGAACATCAATGAGGAAAAAAGGCAACAGAATACAGTATAAAACATGTCTTAAAAGGGCAAATATTAAAATTTGAAGGTCCCATTCTAGATTGTCTTGTGCCGGGGACCAGGCAAGGCTATCAGCTGGCCTGCGTTAGTTTTTGTTTCTTCTGTAAAGTATCTAAACATGTATAAAATGAAAGGGAATACTTCAAGATACAAGTGTAGAACACGGTTGTGCGGTTTCAACCGTTTCAATGTTGTTTTGTGTCTGAATCAGGTTTCTGTCTCACTGTTGTTGTTGTTATTATTGTGAATGTAAGATGCTGCGTCTTTATTTCCATCCATCCATCCATTTTCCAAACTGCTTAATCCCTCATGGGGTCGTGGGGGTTGCTGGTGCCTATCTCCAGCGTTCGCGTCTTTATTTGTTAGTGCAAATTATTTGTTGACCTAGGCTTAAAGCAGCACCGTGTAAGTTTTGCACCAAGTATTGGCTTAATTTAGGATATGTTAAATGTTTTTTCAAAGCATTTTAAAGGCATACTATGCAAAATTTTTCAGTTAATTAATGTGTTCCATACCGTTTTGGATGATTAAATGAGTCATTTCAGGTCGAACAAAGGTTTTCTCGGCCGCCCTGGTGGTCTGTGGGGGAAATACCGTACTTGCAATTGCAGGAGCACTCGGCCCGCACCCACAGGCTCAGAAGTCGTGTGCATCGCGAGAGTCGGTCTTGCTTTACGGCGAGAACTGCTACACGCCCGCAGTGAAAGGTGTGCTCGTTGCTAGCGCAGTGGCGATATTTGTGCAGTTATTATGGCGGAACCAGCGAGAAAACAGCGAAAGCCCATGTTGGAGCAGGCAAGAAAGAGGAAAAGGGCTCTGGACAGAGAGAGGAGTCGTACACGGGTGAACATCGGTCAAGCTTTTTCCGAATGGCGAGAGCTAAAAGAAAAAGAAGGCTGCAAGGCTGACGCGGACCTCGCGTTTCTGCTGATGTGATTGTAAGTAACATTGGAATGGTTTCTCTCTCTCTGTGTGCATGTTCATACCTTCACTGTTAGTCATTGTTTGTTCTGCCGTTTTTTCCGACTTTTCGTTGCGTTCGCCTGTCTGCTAAGCTCAAAACAACCGCGCCTGGCTTAACAGAGAAACCAGAACAGCTGAGCATCTTTACGACAGTGCACTTTTACTTTCGCCCTCTGGGGGGAGCCTCGCTGGAAAATCAACCCCGGTTGCATAGTATCCCTTTAAGTATTTTATTGTCATTATTTACATCAAAAGATGCATCTCCTTCAGTCATCTGCCATGACCAGAGCCATAAACCAGGATTTGTGTAATCAGATAGTTATCAACAATCACTGAGTGTTTCTACCCTGAACTATAACACTCTCCTGATGGTGGGTCAGCAGTGGTGGCTAGCCACTACTTACTCCCTCCTGGCTGCCAGCTCAATTCCTCCCTCCTGTTCCAACATGAGGCTCACTGCGGCCTCCCCCAATCTTTGCACTTCTTGTTTTCTCTCACTTCTATCAAAACTGTCCAAGCGGACTGGGCGGAGAAACCTCTATATCAGATCTCCACTGGGTTACAACCATGACTGCCAATCCTTATCCCTGCAGTCCAGCACCAGCTCTTTGTAACGATCTGACTTCATAAATGCCTCCTCACACCCCTCTTTCCATGGCATCGTTATCTTCATCAGAACGATCAAGTTAACAGTGTGCCTTAGTAGAGAACAATAATACATAAAAGACTATTCATTCCATTCTTATTGATAAAATATTTGTAATTTTAGCACATGATCAATGCATTACATAAATTGCATATAACATTTTGGTATAAATGTCAATACTTGGTTGTTTTTTCACATAACCTAAGTTGATGGTAGTAATGCTTGTTCTACTAGACAAGTGTTCCTTTGTAATTTTTACCAGCGCTTCACATTAACCTGACTCTCGACAGATGGATGTCGTTCCATAGTGCTCCAGTCGTCTGCATATTTGTTGTTGCACACTTTGACTACTCTTTTTTTGTTTCAGGAGGTACCCACTGAAATCTTCAAACATGAAGGGCGAGTGAGCCCAGAGAGGAGCCCAGTTTACTGTGATTATATGTGCTCTTTCCCGTACAGTGACTGTACACCTTCAAAAAAACCTATATGTAATGGTACATATTCTGATGCTTTTAAAACCAACTTTCAGTAGCTGCCATTTAAATAGAGATATATAAAACATATTAAGACAACATTAATTTTCCTCTAAAAATATTCACTTTACACACAGAAAACCTATATATATGATTGGATTTGTTCACGTATGTAAAGTACAAGTATTTCAAACTTAGTAAAAAAAAAAATATATATATGAAAAACATGTTAACATTACTCACATACTTTTTACATGATTCTTGTGAAATTCACCATATCACATTTTATGAAATAAATGCAAAAGTAGCCACTTTCAAGACTAAATCATACAGGCATTATACGATGTGCCTCACATGCAACATAAACTGAAGATGACTGAATACTTACATTTTTTTTATGTTTTCTTTTTCCGATATGGGTACTCTGGCTATGCATCATAGCAAATGTCCTATAGTAAAAAGGTATCGGCAAAAACCTTTCCAGCTGCACATCATCCTATACCAGAGGGACGAATCACACAATAAAAGCAATTTTCATCTACAAAACGACTAACTAAATGTTTTAAAAATAATTTATCAGAATAAAAGTAACAGAGACGTTCCAACACGCTGCCACCTTGAGTGGCAGGATTCTAGAATCTGTATTGATCAATCAAATTTGACTCCTTGGAAACGTCTGCTGTTGAATTTGCTGAGCTGTGGATCCAAGCCAATATTTAAGCAGCGTTTGATTGTAAATAACCATTAACAGTTTTAATCCAATTAATCATCATACTAGCACACTGGTAATATAGATACAATCTTAATCTGCTGCTCAGTAAAAGATAAACTAAATTAGTAGTAGTAGTAGTGTCCCTGCTATTCCAGATGGTGGCTGTTATAAAGTAAATAGGGAGAAATTAGTAATTTAGTCAGGTAGTTGTAACCAGCGTCCACTGTGATAATACAGACTAAGTTGAGGCATGTTTAACGGTTTTTCCACCAGAAAAGAAGAAAATTTATATTTATTTGATCCACATTTTCAAAATGTAAAGAGCCAAAATTATTCTATAATTAGCATTTAATTAAGACTGTTGACATAACTACCTTGGAAGATTATTTGCCTTACTACTTAAAATCTTGGCCCTTGAGGCCAGCAGGGGGCTTGAGGCAACAGTTGGTGTTGGGTCTGCTCTGAGTGGGAAAATGCTAAACCTGCTAAACTTCCACCTTAAGATCCAAAGTTTTCCCTCAACAATGTTCCTCAACAGCTTGGTTTGTCTAAAATCTAGTAATTTCTGAAACCATTACATTCTAGACAATTCATCTAAAAATAGAAAACTGCTACAAACTGCCTGTAACTTGTGTTGGTTTCAGGCATTTTTAAACTTATGCAAGCTGGAATTTTACAGTCCTGTTTTCCCTGCTGGCATGATGGTAAATGGCTTATAATTGTGTGGCAAGTCCGAAGAGCCCAAAGCGCTTTACACTACAGTCAGTCATTCACCCATTCACGTCACATTGTGGGAATCGGTTCAGTTCTTATCACAAATTCAGGTTCTTGCTGTTCCGTCAGATGTAATTAGAGTTGTGGAGATGATTAATCCTGCTCTCTCCTTTCTGTCAATAATAGCTTTGGGATAAATACATTTTAAAGATTAACGGTAAGCTTAATTTAGTATTGATGCCTTTTATGTCAGAGTAAAAGTGCAAGAAAGAGTGCTAGCACCACAGTGTGGACACTCAATGAACTTATATTACTGCAGGCTGATAATCATCTCCAGCAGTTCATGATTTAAAACTTATCTTCTGAATTTGACATCATTAACATGTTGAAAAAGCTTCCAACCAGAAGCTTGGAATAACCTTCTAAAAGATAGTCACTGGTCAAACATGTCCTATAGTTGAAACCAAATATTTACATGCTTTGCATTTTAAAAAAACAACAGAAAACTAAATCAAATAAGGCTAAACTGCTCCAGATCAGTTAGGATGAACAAAATCCTTTTTATTTGCTAAATATCAGAATTACAAGGAAGAGAAAAAATTCTTCCAAATCAAAGGTTTACATGCACAAAGATTGGACTGAATTGAATCAAATTGCGAAACTCTCTCTCTCTCCATATATATATATATATATATATATATATATATATATATATATATATAGAGAGAGAGAGAGAGAGAGAGAGAGAGAGAGACAAACTGTACAAGGCAAATCTATGACGTAAGACTAAAAATACTGGGCAATTATTAAAAATAGCATACTCAGATTTAAATAAATTCTCAACCAAGTAGGTTATTTTTGTTTTGTGTACAATGTGTGCATGAATATGTGTGCATAAAAAACAGACTATTTACAAGAAATGGAAAAACTAATAACAGCAGGGATATGAACTATTAATGTCTTCTGCTTGTTAGGAGCAGTGGTATCTAGTCGGTGTAATAATGCTCCTCTGTTGTCTATCACTGAAATAGTAATCTAGCTCTGCAACAGATTGATGCATGGGGTGGGACACACTGTCCAACAGTAATGTTATTTTTTCTTCAGCTCTTTTTTTTCTTACTACCTGCAGTGGGCCAAGGAGAGCTTCTATGACATTGCTGGCCTTCCTTGTGGACTTATCTAACCAGTTCAATTTCTGTAATTTGTGAAACATCAGGTCACAGTTTGTACAAGTGTCGAAGATTTCTGGAAAAGCTAGCAGCAGAAAAACACAAAGTTGTGTAAGAAAGTAAGATGTGTTTTGGCTGTCTCAAGCCTGGGTATCATTCAAGAGACTAAGAAGAGATTGAAGAGAAGAACAGGTCATGAAAGCTTGAAAGAACAAAGCAAGGAGATAGATGCAGATAAAGAAACAAGGAACCATTAAAAGAAAACAGAGCAAGAGACATTAGTGAGGCAACATCTAACACAGTTCAGAATGATAGACCAACACTCAACATCCACAACCATTCCTGTGTGGGTTTCGTCCACAAAGGAGCCTGGCAAAAAAAACACTTGTGTATGCACGCATTGATACTCAGAGTGATACAACTTTCATCACTGCAAAAATAGAACTCAAAATAAGAAATTATTTCTTGAAATTAGATAATTTTTCCTTGATTTGTGCAGGTAAATAAGATTATTTGCCAATGGAATAAGATTTTTGCACTTAAAATAGGCACAATTCATCTCCATCATATTATTTCAAGTGAAGTATATCTAATTATCTTATTTTAGGGGTAAAAATACTAATTCCATTGGAAAATAATCTTATTTACCTGCTCAAATCAAGGACAAATACATTCATTTCAAGAAAATTGTACTTATTTTTAGTTCTCTTTTTGCAGTGATTCAACACATTCTTTAAAAGCAAAGAGCAGACAGGTCAAAACTCAAGTTATCCACTGTGGCCTCTAAAAGCAGTCATAGCGTGCCAAAAGCTCTCTGGGTTGCAAGTCAGAGGATTAAATTCAGAGAAGAAAATAACTCTTTCTACAGTTTGTACAAGAAATTTCATTCAGACAGAGATGATGCTCCAGAGACAGTTAGGCCATGGCCTCATCTTGAGCACGTCACCGATAACATAGCTCTTCCTCAAAGTCACGAGATTGGCATACTAACTGGCTGCAACTGTTCACAAGCTCTTCTTCCTAGAGAAGTGGTGTCTGGTGAATAAAATCAACCATTTGCATGGAGAACTGACTTAGGAAGGAGCATTATTGGATATGACAGCCCATACATAGTCTGTGGATATGTTTTTAACTTTAATGAGAGGGTCGCTGAAGAGGACCACTTCTTCCAAGATGATCTTGAGAACTTCACTGCATCAGTTTTCATCAAAACTGGTACAGTGAATCTGGCACGAAGTACATAGTCAAGTTGAGATGCCTCTTCTATTTCAAAGAGAAAGGCCAACCTTACCAAACAATGTCGAACGTGCTGTCCATCACCTAACTGCCCAGAAAGAAAATTTATAAGAGAGAGAACTATCAGGACTACAAAGCCTTCATGGAGGAAACTATTGCTCATGGAGATGCTGATAAAGTCCAAAAAGCAGATTTCCACAAGTGCCCAGTGTGGTACATCCCACATCATGGTGTTTGTCACCAGCAAAAGCCTGGCAAAATCTGTATTGTTTTTGAATGCTTTGCCCGGTTTCAGGGAACATCCTTCAATGACCACCTTTTGATAGGTCCAGAGCTGACAGATTCCCTTGTTGGTGTCTTGTGTCACTTTTGTAAGGAAAACAATTACCTCCACTTCCTCTGGTGGGATGCTGATGATTGAATTTGCTTTGCGTGGAAGTTTATTTGGTGATGCTTCTTCCCCAGACTGTGCTGACAATGGACTCAAACATCTTGCAAGAATTTCAAGAGGAAGCTACAGAGAAACAGCCGTCCGTTTCATCAGAATTACATTTTTATGGTCGACGACGGCTTGACAAGTCCATCCACTGAAACCGAAGGAATCCAGCTGGTGAATGAAGCACGACAGTTGTGCAGCAGCGCTAACTTAAGGCTACACAAGTTCATCTCCAACAGTAAAGGCTGAAACGTGTCATGATTTGGGGTTTTGTTTGTTTTGGACTTTTCTGGACTAGATTATGGTACAAGACAACCAGCGCTTTCAAGTTGTTGCTTGATGTGGAGCGTCTTCCACTTGACAGAATCTCTGCAGTTCTTCATCATGAGTAAATATGGTAATTAGTAATTATCTTTTGTCTGCACTTAACCCATCCCTCAGGGACCAGTGATGTTGCATTCAACTCAAATCTGAAAATTTAGAATTTTAATTGATGAGCTGATTGATAAGTTTGTATTAGCTGAATGTTAAATATTCAACAGGCTTTTATTCAGCCATCCATTTTCCTGGACACTGATGGGCAGTTCATGCTGTAAACTCAGACACAGAATTGAATGTGGGGGTAATTGGACGTGGAGGGAGTTGTGGAGCAGAAAACAACTTAAAAACTTGCATTTTTAAGGGATTTATCCTGAAACAGCAACACTAAGGTAGACATGCTTCGATTACATCAGATGAAAATGGTAGACCTGAACCTTCAATGGATGGAAAAGTCTGGTCTGCTTTATGTGGTTTTCCCTTGCAATACCAGAACTAAAATAACCATCAGATAAGGTCATTGAGCACAAAATATTTAGATTTGAGGAGAAAATAGATGCACCAATCAAGCTTTTCCTGGATTGAACTAATTTCTGGATTACTTACTAGATATGAGGGGAAATGCCCTATGAGTTCCTTGATAGAGGTAGCACTTTGAATCCAACTGAAAATGAACAAACCTAACAATTATCTCTATTTATGCATCAAACCAGATACGTCTCATCCAAATCTGATTTTTATTCATTCCAAAAAACAAAACAAAAAGACGATCCAAAAGTTTTGGTGGTGCCTTTACAGCCCATAAATGTCAAAACTATTTGGAAATTTAAATTCCAACCAATTAACTTATTGATCAGAACTGAATGAAACTGTATTCTGATTTCTGGCCAATTCCTTGGTCCATTATTATAATTCAATACAGACATTTTGACTGATGTCAGTATTTCATGGGTCTCCTCCGATTAGAGCTGGGCCCCACATACACAACAACCCAACCTCTTCATCATAAATAGAATTTGTTTAATTAAGTAAGGCATAAAGATAATCAAGTTTAAATACAGCAAGATTTCTATAAACACTTTCAGTGGTTAGAATATACAATTATGAGGAATTTGTTTAGAACATTAAAAGCATCAGGCCATGAAGTCAACAAACAGGTTCTATTTGTTCAGAGAATGAGCCAGGAATCCCAACAGGTCTGAGCAGCAAAAACTCTTTGCACAAGAAAAGAAGTCTGTCTTTTGACTGCTCACTCACCAAGTCATTATAATGCAGGAAAATGATGTGGAAGTAGAGTGCTGGGAATTTCCTGTGTCTTTAAGCATTGCTTTAATGGTTGGAGTTAATCAGCATGGAGCAACAGAAGTGTGATGCTCCATAGCTAAAGAGCAGGAAAATGACAAAGTAAATCTCTAAGGCTATATATGGATCACTGTTTTCGTTTAACATTTCTGCAAACATCTTTTAAAAACACCATGACATGAAGGCTTAAAACAAACAGAGTTCCCAGATCATACCAGGTGACCCCCGGCATGAGTTGAACAGTTGAAAAGAATTTGTGGTATGGATGAAACCAGCAGAACCAGATGCTTCTGAGTGACAGCTAATCTGAACGGCGCCTCCTCCAGTCACATGGGAATCAGGCTCAACAGATAAGCTGGCCCTCTAAAAGTGCATTCAAACAAGTGAAGAACAGAAGTGTGGTTGTAGTTCAAACTCTGCTTGATACAGTTTTAAATCCTTCATCTGACCATATTAGGTGGGATTTTCAGTTATGTTATAATCAATGTCCAATCGACTGATTTGGATTTATCCTTCATTAACAGTCACAGAAGGCTTTTGCTCTAATAGCGGCAGCTGTCATCATAGGAGGTCAGATCCATCTCAAAGTAATCCTCCAGTTTCCACTGCAGCGTATCAAACGTGGGCCGTTCCTGTTCGTTTTCCTTCCAGCATTCGCTCATGATGTCGTACAGCTGTTTCGGGCAGTTGGGGGGACAGTCCATCCTTTTGCCTTTAGCAAGCCATTGGACTACCTGCATGTTGGTCATAGCTAGAGAGAGAAAAAAACAAAACAAAGATGGAACATAAGTACTGATCCAACTGGACACGATTGCTGGTGGAATAATTTGAAGGCTTTTATACAAGATATGTGATTCTTACTTGGGTAAGGCATCTGACCAAATGTCATGATCTCATACAGCAAGATGCCAAAGGACCAAACATCTGATTTGATGGTGAACTTATTATCATTGATTGCCTCCGGAGCAGTCCACTTCACAGGGAATTTACTCCCCTCCTTGGCCTCATATACATTTTCATTTTCTTTCTACAATAAAAAAAAATATAAAAGATTTTAATTTTAAGAACTGAAATCTGGCAAAGTGGAGCATTCCTACTTAGGAAGAAATCACAAACAAAAACTTGTTTTCAGTAGAATCCAACCTGCAAATGTCCAACCTACCATAAAAACCCTGGCCAGACCGAAATCTGCCACTTTGCAGATGTTGTTGTCGCCCACCAGAACGTTCCTGGCAGCCAGGTCTCTGTGGATGTAGTTCTGCTGCTCCAAGTAAGCCATGCCTGATGCCACCTGGGCTGCCATTTCAATTTGGTCTGAGATGCGCAGAGTGAGACCCTTGTCCTCTATTATCAAGGTAGAAATAAATGAAAATATTCAGTAACAATGACGTTTTACCCTCAGTATGCTCTGTCATTGTTGAGCATCTATGCCTAACCGTCTGATAAAACAGACACCTGGTGGTTTTGGTAGCAGGGTTTGAAAAGTCAGCTGCCATCTTTTTTGTATGATTAAACATTAATATATATAACGACAATGTCCACGGAAATTCCAATGCACTAGTAAGGCATTGCAACAGGTCTGTTGAGTATTTTCTACATGTAGAAAATGAACCTGACATTCCGTGCAGGCTCGATGCCAGCTGATTAAATCGTTCCTTTTACAGTAAGGACTAGGGAAGAGTTCAGCCAGTCAAAAATTACAACTTTTTTTTTTAAAAAGCGATTTAATACACCATAAGGCAACTGCCTACTGCACGGGTAAATAAAAAAAAAAAAAACAAGATAAAATCATAATAGCAGTAAGCAATTAGGTAATATAAAAATGAAATGTACAATAAAAGACAGCACAAAGCCTGGCCTACTGTGCATGCTCGCTGGAGTTAAAAGCCAGGAGTGTTTTTAAAAAAAGCTTTAAACTCATCCAGAGTTCTGACAGAGCTAACACAAAGAGGGAGACCATGCTAGAGTTTAGGAAACGCAGCTGAAAAGGCTCGGTTTCCCTTAGTCACAAGTCAAGCCCTAGAACCACCAAGAACATTTGATGTTCAGATGTCAGAGCCCTACAAGAACCAGACATATGTCCTCTGGTTCTGAGAGAAAAAGGAGCTGCAGAACCAGTAAGGCTTTAACCTGCTCTCATCTCCCACATGCCTCAACAGTAACGTCATTTCAGAATGTTCTAACGAGTAGAAAGTATTCCAAACAGGTAGGAATGACCAAGGTAAAAGGAACCTTAATCTTGTTCAAGTTTTTACTTGTAATTACACAACAGCCTGAAAACAGACCTTTACTTCCAGAAATGGAACCAAAGTTTGACTGATCAACTGTTCTTACAAACTTATAATCAAAGTCTGAAAGAAGTCTGGAAAAGGTTTTCTAATCTATCAAAAAAGCAATCCAACAAAGTCATTTAGGAGGAACAAGTCTAACCCGTCTGTTGCAATTTGGTCTTTTTTTCCCCCACCACAATGGAAGGTTTTTGAACACCATGTTTGACACCAGCCTGAACTTTGACTAGGCCACTCCAAAGCCTTCCTTTTATAATTTTAAACCATTCTGGGTCAGTTACTGCGCTTAAGGTCATTGTTTTGTTGCATAAACCAAATGTGATTGAACATTGGTCTTGGTCACAGTTTCATTAAATATGTCAGGTTCTCCAGTTTCTGAAGCAGCTAAGTGGCTCTAGACCAAAAAGCATCCACTCCTTTGTTTAATGGTTTTGCAGCAGAAGTTCCACCTTTCAACATATTTTCCCCACAAGTCTTGAGGATCCTCAGGATGTTTTTCATTTTGGCAAATGTTAGATTTTTGTGTGGATTCTTTTGTTTGTTTGTTGTTGTGGTTTTGTTTTTTTCTGTCAGCTGTATTCACCTTATAACCATCCCTTGGGTACAATTTTGGTCCACAGTCTCTTGTAATGTTCAATCATAAACCTCAACTGAGGCAGTGAAACCTGCAGAACTTTGAATGTTCTGGGTTCTATGGTGACTTCCCAGACAAGCTACAAATGTAGCCTTGGAGTAATTTTGGTAGGCCAGCCACTTCTAGGTAGGTTCACTGTTGCTCCATGCTTTTCTCCACTTGTGGATAACGATAAAGCCCTAAAGCCTTAGAAATGGTATCAGTGATCTTGTTTTTCAGCTTTTCTAGCTTTTTTTCCCAAATCAGGGCATAACATGCATTTTCTTTTAAGTCTTTAAGCCAACTTCATGTTGTCACACTGGTTCTATTTAAGCAGTTATTTGACTACAGTTCTGGCAGTAATTGGGCCTGGGCATCACAAAGCAACTCCATTAGCAAGAAAATGTGGTTTATCACAATTAATGAATGATCTAACTTGGTGGGTGATTGCTTTTTTATATTAGGCCAGGCTGTTTTATTCCTTATCAAATTAAATGGTTTGAAAACTGCACTTTGTTCAGGTTAGCTTTGCCCTATTTGCAAAGATGTTTTAAGATTGAAAATGTAACAAAAGGAAACCCTGAAGAAATCTTTTGGGGGCAAATACTTCTTACAGCACTGCACATAAAGGAAATACAAAGCAGAAATAAAAAGTATGACTTCTCTCTCAGTAGTACTCATTTATGGAACTATAGTGTACGAAGAGTCATACTTAAAGTTTCCCTTCTGTAACTGAATCAGCTACAATGCATCACTAACAGCAGGTCTGAACAGGACCCATCACACTGCTCTAGAAGATGAGGCAGACATGCTGGATGATGCTGACAAACAGGATAGAGGCAATGGGACAGCAAAAGACCTGCGGTAAAACTGACAGCTTAACAAAATTATGAATTTTGAAATTAAGAATAAATAAATAAATATTAAATTATGAGTAGTGGCTAGGAAAAGCATTCCCACCATATCAAAACAATCAGAAAGTCTATAGATCAACACTCATCATGACGTTTGAAGCAGAGTGTGTGGACGACTTACTTCGAAGGTACTCCAGCAGGCTGCCGTGCCTCATCAGCTCTGTGATGATGTAGAAGGGATCCTCCATGGTGCACACGGCATACAGCTGGATCAGCTTGGGGTGCCGCAACCTCTTCATGAGCTGAGCCTCTCCCAGGAATTCTGCAGGGTCCATTGTACCTGAAAAGAAGAGAGCTCTGCATTTTGGCATTCCTATAAGTCTTATTTTGAATAACGTCCTAAAAGTTCTAAAGATTTTAGATATCTTTTGCTTTAAAACAGTAAGCCATAAAAAGTAATCATTAACTGTTTAAATGCAAACGGTGTAATGTAAATGCAGGTCATTTACATTACACCGTTTGTAATGGACCTTCCAAACTGACTGTACAGCAATAACATCCCACTGTAGCCTGCTTGAAATCTCTAGAACGATGAACTGATTTAAATTTTATGGATCTTAGTAATTTAATGTATCTTATTGAGCAAGCAGTGTGAAACGTGGAGAAATGTGTCTGTTCTAGTTAACAGAACAGTCAAAAAACAAAAACACAAATAGCTGTTTATTTTCCAGTACCAGGTTTGAGGGTCTTCACAGCGACTGACGTGGTTCCGTTCCACAACCCCTCATAGACTTCTCCAAACTGTCCGGCTCCCAGCTTGGTCAGCAGCTTGATAGAACTGCGAGGAATCTCCCACTGATCCACCGTGTTGTAGGACAGACCATAGGTCTGTGGAGCCTCTATCTGCAGACAGGAAGGTTAGTGATGAGAACCAAGCTAGACGTGAGCAGTGTCTGCGGTCCTGAATGCGGCAGTTTACCTTTCTGCATGGCTCGCCCAGACGCGCACACAGCCCATCAGACTGTCTGGAGTAAAATTCCACCAAGTCCTTCAGTGTTGGGAAGGACTTGGTTCTAGACACGTAGTAGTCACCGTCTTCCCGCTTCTGGAGTTTATAGTGTTTCACCGCCCCTTGGTGCAAAACTGAGAAACAATAGAGGAGCATTTTAGTTCTCGCCAATGCGAAACTAAGATTTCTCCAACAAATGAAAATTTCAAGTCTAAAGATTTTGTATTAAGCTTGGTTTGTTTGAATCTATGCATTCACAATTGAGTTGAAAGTCAGCATTAGAAGAGGGAAAATGAGCTGTGCTGTTGAGATTCATTTTAAAAATAAAATCTGTTCTGCGCACATTTGCTTTCCTAACATTAACTGACAATTCAAAACAGAATCCAGTGGAGCAAATTGCCTTCAGAGGTCACCTAATTGGTTAATGGAGTCCACTCAGATGTGATTTAATCTCAAAATAAATCCAGCTGTTCTGTGAAGGCCTTGGAGAACAAACAGCATAATGAAGACCAAGAGCACAGAGGACAGGTCAGGGAGGAAGTTGTGAAGACGTTTTTTTTATCTCGTTTATTTTGAACCAACAAAATACGCATAGGAATACCAATTTACATAAATTGAATAATGCAGGGTTACGTTCTAAAACAATCCTCCAAGCTGTAAAAATCTCTCAGAACTCCGTTCAACCCATCATCTGAATATGCCGACTGGATGGACCAACCACAGACCTAGCAACACACAGATGTCTACCTAGACTGCCAGACCAAGGAACAAGAGTATTAATGAGAGAAGCAGCCAAGGTGCCCATGGTAACTCTGGAGGAGATACAGTGATCTACAGCTCAGGTGGGAGTATCTGTTGAGAGGACAACTACCAGTCATGAACACAACACATCTGGCATTTGTGGAAGACTGACAAGAAGCTACTCAGAGTTGATGTGAAGATTGATAAAGTATGTACAGGGAAATCCTGAAGGATAATATGTTAGATGCAGCCAATGACTGGATACCGGAGAAGATTAACCTTCCAGCAGAACAACCCCAAACATCCAGCCAGACTTACAATGGGAGGGTATTGATCAGGTTGTCTGCAGTGTAGTAGCACCCTAGGGCTGGAGTTGCAACCTTTAGGTGCATCTCTGCTCCAACACACCTGAATAAATGGAATGGCATGTCAGCAAAATCGGCAAAGGCTTGCTCACTAACCAAGGAGGTAGTTTGGCCTTTTGGTGAAGTCATGCTGGAGCAGGAATGGCTCTAAACATTGCAGGACAGCAGCTCTCGAGGATTGGTGTTGCCCACAGCTGGTTTAGACCAAAGCTTAGAATAATAGGAGTCACCAACATGGTTCCCGCTGGCATCTGGTAGCCCCCAAGGACCATATGTGGTGCCCTCAAGTTCAAAAATAGTAAAAGCCCTCCAGAGAGCTGCATCTAAACTATATTATTTAGTTTAGTTTTTATTCATTTAGTCTTTGTCATACTTGCACCGTAAAGGAGCAGCCTTGCAGTCTGTGATGGTTTTGATACCCTGCCACATGAGTCTGGTGTTTGTCAGGTCATGAAAGAATCTTTGGATTTTCTGACCATAGGCACACTTTGCTATTTTTATGGCATGGTTCAGGTTAGCTCTGGGTGATCTGAATGCCTCTCAGTCACTTGAACACTGAATTTCATGTGCTCAGCATTATGCGTACCTCAGTGGACCTCCAGGGTTTCTGATTTAGCCGTATGGAGACGATCTTGGTCACAGAGACATCCTCAATGAACTTGATGTATCCACACACAGATTCAGATTATTCCTCTACATTGGTGTGTTGGTTTTCATTTGTAGCCTCCCTGAACATGTACCGGGTCATGCACTCAAAACAGTCCCATAATGCTGACACAGATGCTGTAGGCCAGACCCCAGTGGGTTTTCCTCTGATAGGGAGGTTCCTGAATGCAGGAATTAGTGTAAACCAGAGATGGTCTGATGAGCCAACCAAGGTGGGGGTGGGGGGCTGCATTTGTGTAGGCTTTTTCTAGTTTGTCTGAGCTTCTAGTTGCAAAATTCCCATCATGATGGAATTGTGGGAGAACAGGCCTCACGCTGAACTGATTAAAGTCCCCAGCAAAAATAAAAACACCCTCTGGATCAGTGGTTTGCAAGTGACTGATGGAGCAGTAGGGCAAGCTTGGAGCCTCCTTGTTGTTAGCACTCATTAATAAAATTGAAAACCCAAGTATGAGGGATTGCTGCAAAGCCATGGATAATGCAGACGACTCTCCCTGTAGCTCTACGCTTCTCCAGGAGTGAATGCTGCTTGTCGGGACTTTGACGCAATAAACTGGTTCCCTTATATAGGAAATTTTTGACCAATCTGTATAATCTGACCCAATATGTATAATCTGTATAATATGATTGAATTTGACTTTGTAAAGTGCCTTTAAATGACATGTTTCATGAATTGGTGCTATATAAATAAAATTGAAGTACAGTTTTCTTTCCATTTCAGTTGTGTGTAACTTGGTACCGGTCAATCAGATAACACCCAAATGAAATACGGTGTAAATACTTTTGCATGGCACTGTATGTGTGGATATATGCATATATGATGCTTTGATCACTGTAACACATCTGTATTGAATGTCATAACTTAATGTTTCAAGCACTACTAAAGCGATTGTCTTTGCAAACACGGTCCATTTTAACAAGTTGTAAACAGAACGGTAACATTCTATTATCTCATCATCTTATGTTTGAGGAGATGGGAAAGAACCATTTCCACATCCAGGAAACGCAAAAATGTTATTGGCATACATGTGAACTTCTGTAATGATACCAATTCCATGCACAGACTAGAATAGTTGGCCATCAAATATAGGATTAGCTCCTCCAAGCCTGGGACAATGGTAAATAATCAGAAAAGAAATGGAGGTGGGCTAGGTATGATTTTTGGATTTACCTATTTTACAACATCAGAAGTTCCAATCCTATCTAGGTAACCAGTATAAAACCTGAAATCTGCATTAACGTAAAATTTTGAGCACAATCTGGACCACACACTGGCCAAAAGGTACCTCCCCTTAAACTGCATACTTATTTCCCACCCCCAACTGAAAGTAAAATAAAAGGCCGGACATGGTTTGTCTAATGTTGCTCGGCTGCAGACTAATTCCAGAAGGTTAGACAGCTGAGTTAGAGCTTATTCTAGACAGCTTTTAATCTATTCATTTGGGTTTTTAAAACATTTTACTATACGACACGAGTAAACAGAACAGGTACTGTATAAAAAAATAAGTCACTACTTTCCTTTAATAACGCACCATGGAACAAACAGAGGGCTTGGAATGGGCAAGGTTGAGATAAAGTAAAGAGATAAAGTTATCAAACAGCTTTCATGGTAACTGGGTTCTGTATTTATTCACCTTGATAACAATCACACCATCAGTCACGGGCAACAACGTCACCTGCTGAACAATGCTGGGATTGTTGGGCGACGTGTGTTTAGGACCAACTGAGAAAATAACATTCAGCGAGGGGATTATTGATCACGGGCTGTTGGTTGTATCGTCATTTAAAGGAAGTCCGGCAACAGAACATTTTTGGGATTTGTTCTGTATGAAGTACTCCAAACAAATGCCAACTGGTTAAATAAGACAGAAAATCTAAACATCACAAGCTTCCTCCATCCTTTTCTGCACTTCAGAGAGAAAAAGAAGAAGTTGAAACTGTCACAGAGGCAGTCTTTTAGATAAAGCCGTAGAAAAGAGTCTGGTTTGAACGATGTGCTTACAAACCACAGCCCAAAACATCACATTTAGCCTGAAGCCCAAACTACTGTGTCCTGCTCCCAGTTCACTTACTTGACAGAGAGTACTCTCCTTTCTGACTTTCAGAGTTTCTAATGAGGAATGAACCTTGCAGGTTCCCATTGGCCAGGAGCAACTTCTCTGCATCCAGCCTCTTGGTGTCTGGGAAATACCATCTGGAAGTTAGAAACAATAATTTTCTTAGTTAATCAAAATGTGCATCGACTTTTAACTAAATTCAAATAATTTATGCATTTATTTTTATCAGATGTATTATTTAGGTATGGGTAAAGTATTAGTTTATTTAATCCATTCACCCTGGAAGACATTTGAATCATTAAACAGTAATAAATCCAAACTAATAATAAGGGTTCCTCAAGGCTCCATTCTCGGGCTACTTTTACAGAAAAACATTACCCTCCCTAGCTCAGATTTTGCAGTACTAGAAAATATCTTGTGACAGAAAAATGTTGGCATGCTTTTATTTTTAGTACGCTACATTGTTGTAAAGGCAGCCATAGCCGATCCAAAACACTGGTGCCAGAGGCCTGACCTCCACTAGGAACATGAATCACGTCCTAAAAACGCTGCACTGTTAAATAGAAAAAGGCAAATACAGTTTAACATTGTGTTAATTGTCTACAAAGACTCTTAATGGTTTTGGTTCTAAATACAATAAAGAGATACTAGTCTGGTATGAAATATGTAAACCCCTTAGGTCAGGGATCTTCAATTCCAGTCCTTGAAGTCCAGTGTCCTGCAACTTTTATGCATCTCTGCTTCAACACACCTGAGTGAAATAACCAGGTCATTAGCAGAGCTACTGAGGAGTTCATTCTGCCATTTGATTCAGGTCTGTTGGACCAGGGTCACATGTGAAAGTTTCAGGACACCGGACCTCAAGGACTGGAGTTGAAGACCCCTGCCTTAAGTCATCAAAGACACCTTCACTCAGTAAGTCCACAGCATTTAACTACTGGCTCTTTAAAACCTGGAACGAAACCATGTTTACTGCAGTTTGTCCATAAAGTTCAAAGATTAATTTTTATCATGTGTTGGCTTCATACCCACCTGAATCTGCATTTGTAACATTTTTATTTGATGCTTTGTGTTTTAATGAGTTTTCTGTGCTTTTAAATGGCCCTTTTTCCATTTCTTTGTTTTCCTGTAAAGCCCTTTAAATTAGCCAGTGTATATATGATGCTTTGCAAATAAACAGGGTGAAGAGACAGTTTTATCTCACTTACAGCCATGAGAGGAACAGACAGACCTAGGTACCTGAATCAAGCATAATGCATGAACTGTAGGACGGTGATTTAAAAAAAAAAAAAAAGGGCAACAGCAATCCACTGATCTGATTAAAAAAAACCCAGTGGTGCTTTGTGATCTATGGGTACATTCAATGGTTTTTAAAATTAGTAATGCCATACTTTTGTTTTATACTATGATAGATTTCCTGCTATGACTAACTACCCTGAAGCAGAGTCAGTGGCAGAGAAATACTTCCAGGAGAAGCCTATAAAACAGCTTTGTAATGTGACAGCCTGTTGACAAGGCAGACATAATTTCAGGTTATGAAATGAAAATAAAGGACTGTAACAAAAGGCTGCCGAGCATCCTGAACCACCTGGCTAAACTATTTTAAATTGAGTAACATTCATGTGACTTTTTCTCTCCATAAAGCACGGAGTGGTTGAGTTCAGTTTGGTTCTAAAATCATATCTGTCCTGTGGGTCTCCATTGCCCTGTGATGGACTAGTGATCTCTCTCTCCTACTGACTACGGAGATCTCCACTACTCTACCTACCAGCCTACCAGCATTAAGAAGGCACAGAAAACTCACGGCTACCATGAGGTGACTGTGGAAAGCAACAAAACTCTTAACACTCGGAACCTCCACCGTACTGCATCTACTAGAACGGCCACAAGCAGTCATTGTAACACCTGCCTTTAAACCGCAACTCACCTTCTAGGGTTAGGGCTAAATTTAATTTACCAAATATTTTTTTTAAATTAAGCAAATTAAGCATTGACCTTTTATTGTCAATGAAATCCATGCTGCATTCTAAACATATATACAAGAGAAGATTGTCTATTCGATCAAGAAATCTACCAAAATATTTTAATATTAAACAGCAGTCTTAGAATCCCTCGTGTCAGAAATTACCCCTAAACACCAATTTTTAGATTGCCAAAATATTAGTAATACACTTTAATCAACATAATAGAGAACACACAAAAATTTTTGGGGAAAAAAAAAAAAAAAAAAGCTTTCAACTTTTATCTTGCTTGAGAAAGTCAAAGTATCATTATTCCCTGGTCTCAAAAGGACCGCCTGCAGCTGAAATAGGTAGAAATGATGGCATTGCATTAGTCCTTTGCACACCATCTACAGTATGAAAGCTGTTTTATGAAAATTTACACTTATTAAAAGCTGGGGGCCAGCTAAACTTTTTTTACTATCATAAAGTAATATAACCATACATACTGCAGAAAAAAGGTTAAAATGTCTGCCATGGTGGTTCTAAAACCAACTTCCAGCAAAACCAGGCTTGGATCCTCTCCCTTAACCGCCTGGAGGATGGTAAATGATACGACTTTTTTTTTAGTTTAACAATCTTAAATCATCACAGTGTAAATCAGCCACTGGAACATAGAAGTGCCTTCGGTTCAGATTATTTCACAGATGTGGCTTTTCCCATAGGGTTCTTTAGAATTGCTTTTTCCCTTAAAAGGCTCAGTTCTGTTCACAAAGTTTACCTACATCTAACATTTACATTTCTCCATTACCACTGTAGATTACAAATCATTTTCTGTTCATCAGTAGGAAACTATATAAAGAAAAAATAGATCTACAGTAGTGAACAAACGTATTTATGCAAATCCATTTTAAACTTTGGTTCGCAGTTTGTTGGGTATGTAAACATAAAACAATCAAGGTTATAATCAAACATCTGAAACTTGCACTAGGGTAATTATCTGCTGCTCGGAATCCCACGTTTCACTTCTGTTTTGCTTTAGAAAGACAGTAAAAGTGAGAGATCACTGGCTTTTGGCACGGTTGCTGATGAAAGGAATTCCTAGTTTTAATCCATCATTTGGGGACGTTTCATTAAATGTGAAAATTGTTATAAAGTTAAACTACTAGACATCTTTAAATTAAAGTAAAACTAAGATGACTGACAACATATATCTCAAGCTGTTAATGATTGGGTTTTATAGCTGAAGAAAAAAATATACAACTACTTTTTCTAAAAATTTTAATACAACATGAAAAGGTAAAAAAAAAAATGTTTTATACACAAATCTCACATTGTGGTCATGTTTGGGTCTAAACATTTATGGGGAAATCTCCTGAATGTGTAGCACTCCATGACAACTGCCACATGGAAGGTAGGCTACAAAAGAGGCAGTTCACAGATTTTTGTTTCAAGCATATATTTGGAAAATTAATTGGAAGAAAACTGTAAAAACAAGAGGGACAACTGCTGACTTGGGGTGAGTGTGAAACAAAGTCTATTGAGGAGTTTGAGAGATTTGCCAGGGGTGGTCTTCAGCTGGAGTCAGCGCTTCAGGTGGGACCCCAGGAAGAATGACATATCCAGAAGATGCACTACAACAATGTTGTACCAAGTCCTAAGTCCCTCATCCAGGAAATGTTGGTGCTCCTTTCTGCTGACAGCTTTATGGAGATAATGGTTTCCCTTCCCACCAAGTATCAACAACTGCTAACAATGTCAAAAGTACTGATACTCGTTCAAAGGCTTCACTTTGATGGATTCGCCAGCAAACTGGTCTGATCTAAGCTCGTTTCTCACAACATGAACTTTCTTACTTCAGGTGAGACGTTTCATTCTCTAGAGCCCACTGAACATCCACACTGGAGCAGCCAGCTATTGGCTTTTCAGACAACACTTCCTCCTGCAGCTTCATGTCAAATACCTTTGACCTGAACAATTAACCCTAACCCACGAGAAGCAAAGATGGACTGCTTGCCCATCGGAGTCGGTCCTGCTGGAGATTCAATTCAATCTGAAAAAGCTGAAATGGTGACTCATTGCTTCTCATTGCTTCCATGAGTCAGTAATGAAGAGCTAATCAGATGTTTGTGCAAAGGCTGCTTAGTTTCTTAGTCATGGAACATTCTTTAAACTTGCAGATCAGGTTAGGTAGCGAGCAAAGCAATGAGCTAACACATTCCTGAACTAAATAAAGAAACTGCTTTATTCCTTTAAGGAAACCCAGATGAACCAGCCAGAAGCTGGGTACAAACAGGTCAGACCAATCTATTAGCTAGGGCGCCACCCTCAGCTACTTGGTTTTTATTTTTTACTTTTTCTGTAAAGCTACATGAGTCACATTTCTGCTGTCAGATTGCTACCAAACAGTTCAACACATCAAGCCCTTGAATTTAAATCTAAACGTACCAACAGCTTCTAAACTACAGTTGTCCCACAGCCATGTTTGGAACCATGTAATTCAAGAGTACAATGTCCAGGAACCATCAGGAAACTAGTTTTCGTGCACTGTTGTTCTTCTGTGTTTCCTCTTGGTAGGAATTATTAACCTGGTCCCTGGTCTGGGATAATGATCAACTCTGGCCATGACACAAGTCAAAACTTTGCTCCAAGGAAAAAAAGAATAGAACTATATGGCTTACTATCACATTTCTGATCACCTTTTACTGTTGTTGCATGACAGCAATAAAATTTACAGGTAATTTCCACAAGACCAAATATAAAACATAGATGTAACTCACTGATTTCCACTATTGAGGGAGTCCTTATATTAAAAAAGTCAATTTTGAACTGTTCCTTTAAAACTAGTAGAAATTGTAAAAATAACTTACTTTCTGCATCCTGTCATTCCATGACAAAGTTATACAACTTAATTTGAGCAGGTCACCATAATTCCTATGAGAGACTGTAACACAGGCCATTACCTAGTTCCATGGCAATCGGGTTGAATGACTTGAAAAAGTAAAACCCAATATCCTGCCAATCAGTTAAACTAAAGGATACGCAGTTAATAGCCGTCTAAACTGTGCTCTTTGTTTCTATACAATATTGATCTTTATTTCTAACGGCCTTAAAATTTAGAAAGGTAATGTGTTCGGTCACAACCGGACCAACTCCGTCTGTCAGCTCTAACCCATCAACTATTGGAGCCAGTTCTGATCCAAACGCCCATTGATTGATTGATTGTCTTTTTTATGCATGTAGTTTGTGAGTAGAGTATGAAGACTCCAAAACCATCTTATCAAATTTTTTCATATTCATTTCTTCTTTAATGTCAAGCTTAAGACAAAACTCTATAATGTTAATACATTTTATTAAATTTGTGCGTTTAGGCACATAACTATCAAAATTGTAACTAATCATTAACGCTACCTTTGTTTATACAGTTTATCAGATTTTAATTTAGCATATAAGCATCTCCACCTTGTTAAGTATAAACTATTCACATTCAATTAGGTTACAGTTTATTTGCATAAGCATGAGTCATTTCCAGACATCAACCCTTTCATTTGGACGTGTGTGTGTGTGTGTGTGTGTGTGTTTTATAAGAACTGTTGGTTTTATAGGTTTATAATATGGACTCTGAAATATTGCATTTTTATTTTCTTCATTAGAAGTCTTGTTAGTACCTTCAAACTTTATATTATACTTAAACTTTTCAGAAGGATACAATGTACACAAAAGGAGCCTGACTGTGGTAGCCAATGTTGAGTGCTTAGATTTATGGTGGCAGGTTTAAATAGGGCTCCAGGTGTAAACATTTATAATTTGAAAATGTTATTACCAGAGTTATTTTAACACTAATTTAATCAGTTCGCTGGTTGAGCTTGAGCTGGTGGAAACCATCACACAGACACACCCTGTAACTCTATTAACCAGCAAGTTGTCTTGTTTTTTTCTCCTGTCTGCTGATGAACAAAACTATAGATTTCACCCTTCCTCCACCATTCATCCCAGTGTGTAGTAATTAGTAAGGGCGTGCCAGGAAGTGAGGCCCTAAATAAAGTTTTCAGTTGTCCTAATGGCCAAGCCCTAGTACAAATTTTGGCTAGCCCTGGAATACACAATGTTCTTTTTTATCTTCTGGAGTAAAATAATCCATATATTTATCTAGAAATATGACCACCAGTCACAGGGGTCCCTGTGAACCTGGGCTGATATCCAGACAGATACATGTCCTGATAACTGTAGGAGGGAAAAATGGGACTCCATTTTCCAGTAAAGAAAAATATTTACTGGAAATTAAAGGAACCAGTTTTTTACTTTGGTGTAAACAGCCCATAGGTCACTTTCCTGTCTTTACTGTGTATGAACTGATATTAAAGGATGGGCTGGGTGAGTTACTAGCTATTAACTTCCAGTACGGTCACATCTTTTTTTATAACCTCTATCAGAATATGTGACCATCTGTATTTCAGTCCCACTCTTCATTTGTCGTTTTGTTTTCCGGGGCAGTTTTCAAACAGCGCCCTCTGCTGTCATAATCTCGAATGGTCACCGAATTTGGTGGGCCACCTGAGCGCAGAAGGTCCCATCATGGGTTCAGACTTCAGAGAACCAGAGGCAACAATACAGGGAACCCTTTAGAAAGCAGCTACTGTAAATTAAAGCGGAAGTACTCACGGTTCCGCGTCAATGCTCTCCACAGGGGCCACGTAGTTGGCTGGGATGTATCCTTGTTTGTTGGTCGAGATCCCGGTGATGGCTCTAGCGATCCACCACTCTCCGGCGCTGGGGTCCAGAAGCTCCAGAACATCCCCGGAGTTAAATGTCAGATCGTCCACAGTACGGGCAGAGTAATCAAACAGGGCGATGTAGCGGCCCCCACTTGGCTTTACGAAGCCCGGGGGTGAGGGTAGAGGTCTGTTAACAGGGTGGTCCACCTCCACCTTCCCGACCACCGCTGGGTTGGAAATAACTGTGATGACTTTACTGCTCTCCTTGTTCTTCTCGGCCTTCTTGCAGCAACAGCACGAGACAACTCTGTCCCAGCTCGAAACCTTGGTCCCCATGGTGGGCTCCGCTCTTCAATCACAGCCACCCAGTCACTGCGCCGCTGGCCTCATTATGCCGCAAACGCCAGAGATACTAATGGTCCCGGAACAGGACGGCAGCGATCTTTGACCACGAGAGGTTTCCTGTTTGACGAGCAACTTCTCGGTTCAGACGGAGAAAATCACCTGCACCTGCAGGAATGGGGCGTGACCATCCTGTCAGCACCTTGCTGACGTCATGGCCGTTGTTTGTCACCCTTAACAAGAACGCATGAAGCTGGTTAAGCGCCATATAGCCTATTAATGATAAACACTGCTGAAGAGTTACCAATTTCAACCCGTTCTAAAGTTTTTTGTATTAGCTTTTATTAAACTTTGACTTTTTTATTATTATTATTTTTATTATATTAACCTGGCTCATGTTTAACCACGCAAAGCTCCCCAGTTTGCTTCCTAGCAGGGATGATTCTGACTCCTATGTGTTAAATAAAGTATATTTAATACCTAAGTATGACATTCTTAATTAATATTGACCCGCTCTTATTTCTCGAGTCACACTGCAAGAATTTCCCTCCAAACCACCGGGCCAGTCCTCATGCCAGCCTGTTGACCACAGGCAGGGCCATAGCCAGACTTTCTCACATATTCCTCTCTATCTCTGTCCTCTTTTTATCTATATATAGGCCTACTTTCTTTCTCTGCCTCTCTTTTCTTTTTCTTATGATTTCTTCTCTGTACTCACATTCTCACATGTCTCTCCTGACAAATCAAAAACATTGCCGAAAAATTTCCACCTGTCTGCCTTTTTGTCTGAATTAATTTTAGATTAAACTGAAATATAAAAAAAGGCATGCATAAAGTGTGCTTTATTAAGTAATCCACATATTTTATATTGAAATTATAATTGTGTAGTGAATTCCTTCCAGCCTGGATATCACTATAATAAGTGAACACCTTTATCCGTGGTCAGTACCAGTCTAAAGGCCATGCGGTCACTTTTTGTTTCTTTTGAACAACACAGGGACATGAGTCTGAGCAACTGCTGGGGTGCATGGACAGCAGCCATCTATTTAATGCTAATTTAATCTCTCTTACCTTCATCATTTCTGTCTTTTCATCACTCTCTTCCCCTCAAAGCTGAGCATTGTTTTGCCTTTTCATCGCCTGCATAAAATAAACAAAAGGACCCATGTTCATTTACAAAACCAGTAACAAAAAAAGGTTAAACTTGAAAAAAATACTTGTTGTCTTATTGAATTAATAGAAACATTAGCTGTTGAAATAGAAACATCATTAGTCATAGCTGCTCAAAACAAATGTGCCAACACAAATCAAACAGCGCTGTAACAATTCAAAGGAAGAAGACAGGGGTACCAGCAAGAATTTTGGGGCCCCATGACCAAAAAAAAAAACAATAAAAAAAATCATCCCGAAGGCATTTCTGTCCACCCACTTCCGACAACTAGATATTTTCTTCTTACTGTTGTGTGTGAAAATCCCAGTAGATGAGTAGGTTTTATAATACCCAGACACAGTCAAAGTCCATTAAATGCCCTTTCTCTCCTATTCTGGTGCTTGGTTTGAACTGTGACATATCAACATCTACAGATCTAGAAGCCTAAATGCATTGAGTTGCTGCCATGTGATTGAATATGTGTACCTAATGAAGTGTCTGTGAGAACATGTGGGGCAACGCTGGGCATGTAAATGATGTGAACTTCAGAGAGTGGTCAGATTCAGAAAGGTCACAAAAGACCATGAGTGGTGCCCTCGTGGGAGTGTCCAGCAGTCAGAGAAAACTTCTCAGCCTGTAAGCCCTAAATAACAGTGACCCCCTTTTGGCAGAGGTGGGATTCTTTTTGAAAGCTATGAGAATATAGGCAAAAAATTGTAAAGCCATACATTGCTATTGGTTTTACAATTGAGGTTAGCAAATCAGCATCACACTATTATTAGTGTTAGGACTTTGAAACAATTATACAATCGATTGTGTGACTTTAATCTCTTAATGTTCTTTATTTTTGTACACCCACTATTATGACTTTATTCTGGTAATTTCCAGAAATACCAGCAACATTATGTGTCTCAGCTCTGTGCAAGGCTGGTAACGTAACCAAGTACTCATGTATAACAAAAATGACAATTTATGAACTGCTTTTTTAAATGACTGCATTTAATTTTTTTATGGAATCCAGCCGGATTTCACCATACCCAATAATCAGGAAAGTACTCAGTACCAAGGGGCTATCATCCTCAGTTGTAAACAAATTTCTACGCATTTGGGTGATCATTGATAGATTTAGATTGCAAATCTATGTTTTTGCATCTGTGATGTGCACCTAAAATCATATAAATGTCCATCCATCCATCTATTAATCCATCTATCCATGCCTGGAAACCTTCCAGACCCATGATGTCATACTATAACCTGAGGATTTCAGGAGATTTTTAAGATCTATGGAATGCAGTTCAGACAGGATCTGTTATCTTCTCAGTTCTTTCTTCAGAGGTTTATTTTTGCCTTATTCAACTTTAAACTAAAAGGACATACTCTTTATATGTTCCAACTCTGAACTATGGTCAGCAAGATGAACCATCCATCCATCCATAAAATATACCCGCCTGAAACACTTAAACTAGGAACAGTTTCAGTGCCAAACACATTACCTGGACTTTGATCATTTACTGATACATGACAGACATAAACTGAAACAATTGAGAATTATTTATAGCAGAGCTGATAAAACTCCGCACTGTTTCTGTCACAAATCACTATAGGATTCTCTAGGATAAGCATGTAGTGCAGAAAATACTCCTATAAAACAATTAATGTGATCAAGGTAGATGTTCAGGAAAAAGCACCAGCACCACCATGTGGCTGGAACGGCATATTACACCAGGGCTGCTTCAGAACAACAGGGATGCCTGTAGTTCTGGAGGAATGGAAAATCAAAGTAAATGAATAGTTAATTTACTTTGATTTTCCATCCATCCAGTATCTATTCCCGCTTATCCCTGCATGGTCGCGGGGTGGGTGGGGTCTATGCTGCCAATTTCCTGCAATTAGATGTTTAGTTAGTAAATTAAAATGAGTAAGAATATAAAAAAGTTTCGAAGCTCAAGGGTTGACAACAAAGGCTCAAAACTACTTAAGGTTCTACATGAAAACCAAGATGCTCGACAATTTATAGACACCCAAACATTTGGGAGGACTTGAAGGACTTCTACATGCAAATCAATTACATTAAAATCCCATATTAAACAGGTTCCCAGAGTTTCCTTTTTTCACCTCCGGAATATCGCCAAAATTAGAAACATTCTGTCCAGGGGTGATGCTGAAAAACTAGTCCATGCATTTGTTACTTCAAGGCTGGACTATTGTAATTCTTTACTATCAGGAAGTCCACAAAATGCAGTTCAAGTCTTCAGCTGATCCAAAATGCTGCAGCAAGAGTTCTGATGAAAATCAACGAGAGGGATCATATTTCTCCAATTTTAGCTTCCCTTCAGTGCCTTCCTGTTAAATCAAGAATAGAATTTAAAATTCTTCTTCTAACATATAAAGCCCTTAATAATCAAGCTCCATCATATACCAGAGCTCTGATTACCCCGTATATTCCTAACAGAGCACTTCGCTCTCAGACTGCAGGTCTGCTGGTGGTTCCTAGAGTCTCTAAAAGTAGAATGGGAGGCAGATCCTTTAGCTATCAGGCTCCTCTCCTGTGGAACCAACTCCCAGTTTTGGTCCGTGAGGCAGACACCCTGTCTACTTTTAAGACTAATCTTAAAACTTTCCTTTTTGACAAAGCTTATAGTTAGAGTGGCTCATGTTACCCTGAGCTACCTCTATAGTTGTGCTGTGATAGGCCTAGGCTGCTGGAGGACATCAGGGTCTATTTCTCTCACTCTGCTGAGTTCCCCTACTTTCTCCAATTTGCATTGTTTGTTGTTATTTCAACTTTTAACTTTTTGTTCTCTCTCTTTTTTCTTCATAGTAGGTACACCTGGTCTGGCGTTCTGTTAGCTGTGACATCATCCAGGAAAGCCGCTATCACCCTCTAATGTAGAACAGATTACTGGATCAATGTGTGCTTCTGTGCTTTTTTGTCTCTTGTTGTCTCTCTGCTCTGTTGCTTCATGCTTGCTCAGTATGAGGGATTGCAGCAAAGCCATGTACAATGCAGATGACTCTCCCTGTGGTTCTACGGTTCCCCAGGAGTGAATGCTGCTTGTCGGGACTTTGATGCAATCAACTGGGTTCCCTTATATAGGACATTTTTGACCAATCTGTATAATCTGACCCAATCTGTATAATATCATTGAATTTGACTTTGTAAAGTGCCTTGAGATGACATGTTTCATGAATTGGTGCTATATAAATAAAATTGAATTGAATTATATAATCATGGGGTAACGACAACGACCTGATCTGAGGGGGCAGATCGCTATCAAAGCAACCTGGGATTTCACTCCACCTCAACAGAGATACAGGCGGATCGCCTCCATGTCACGCTGCATGGATGCAGTATTGCAAAAGAAGCCCCAAACAGGTATTTGGAGTGCACACTAGGCAGCACATGGACACACTTTGTGTACATAATTTGGTTATTGTTCTAATAACATTAACAGAATCTTTTAAATCAGAAACCCAAAATGAATTTTGGGTTTTTGTTATTATAAGTCATAATAACCAAAATTGGGATAACACACTTGCACTTTAACAATGTTAATCTCACTGAAATACATTTTTTATCCTTTAATTTATTAAAATGAACCTGCATGGCAGCTTTATTGTTTTTGAAACAGTTTTGTTGCTCCACCCTTCCAAAATATAGAAGTCGTAAAATCTTTAAAAAGCCATTCCCATATAACTTTCTTCTGTGGACCGCGTGAGTTTCCAAAACAGGACAAATGGGAGTATTATTAATGATAATTATTGTTTTCTTAACGGTAAACCGGCCCAATGTCCATCACTTTAGGTGCACACACATTTATTTTGTTCAGGAGCTTATATTTCATGTGTTACGGTTTCATCCGGAAGGCTTGCACGCCATCAGCTCTGTGCTGCCATCTACTGACGGCCAGGAGTTCAACTATTGCTCCTAAATGGAGAACTTATTAACGTTACCATCTCAGTAACCAGACTTCCAGGTTAACGGAGAAGGGGAACGGTGTGCGTGTGTCAGCGGTTCCCTCCGACCAAAGGACGAGCGGAGCGGCTGCAGAGCCCAGTCCCGCCCCCGTGGTCTGTCTGTCTGTGCCCCCGTCACATACTGAGCGCTGCACACCCGCGCGCCACTTCCAGCTCTCGAGCGCCTTCTCTCTCTCCCTCACGCGCGCAACTTGAGCCAGCCCCGGACCGCGACAATGTCCGAATACTTCAGCCTGTCGGACTGCGACGTCATCGGCTTCGACCTGGACCACACGTTGTGCCGCTACCGTCTGAAGGAGACCTCCAGGGTGAGTGCCGCTCTGCTGGTACACAACCGGACGGTGGCCGTGACGGTTCGCGCCGTCCTCGTGCCATGGAAAAAAAAAAACGCTCAGCGGTCAGCCTGCTCCGGCTCATGCCAAGAGGGGCACGCTGCTGATAGCGCGTGCCAGAGCGCCCTGTGCTTTGATGTATGCGCACGGTGCGAAGCGACGCCACCGCTGCTGCAGTAGTCACCCTGCGTGACTCACAGGTTGGAGCGTCGGCGGATGAGCTCGTGTTTGCGTTGAATCCCCCTGAGGCCGAGCGGGAGCCCCATCCTAACCCTGTGTGATGATGCCCGTGCTGACATCTTTAACTCCCACGGAGAGCAGCCGGCATATCGCAGCTTCTGGTTATGGCCTGCAGTTTAACCAGGCCCGGGCTTCACTTCCAGCCAGTTTTACACTGTTAGGCGCTTATCCTCATGGCGCTGTCTGCCAGGTTAGGGAAACTCATTAATAATGTCACATAAAGATAGTCTGAACGGCATCCTTGCACATGCACCTAATGCACTGTCAAATGGAAATTGCTGGATGACATTGGTTCCCCCCCACTATAGGATCATATCAATATGACTCAGTGTTCAAGCTCACAATGTCCTTAGAAATAAGTCTGTGGTTATCTTAGGCTCTTTTTTTAGGCTCCTTCTATTGTTTTGCTCTATAGACCCTCACATGAACAACTTTCCCAGTTATTCAGATATAAAAGCAGCTTGGTGTCAACTCTGATTTTTAAAAAAACCTTGCAAACAGATGTTGAATTACAACAAGTGAAAGGATACATGGTTTTCACAATGTTGTACTTGGAACAGTAAGAAGTGTGGCGTGCATTTGTATTCATTTTGTGAACATCACATTTCAACCCTGGCCATGGATTCCTAATCGGATGAATTAGATCTGGGCTTTGACTGGGCCACTGGCTGGATGTTTTATGGTTGTCAGTCTTCCACAGACAGGTATATGGAGCGCATGACTAACATTAGTTCTGTCAACAGATTCCCCCACCAGAGCTGGAGATCTGAGCAGTTCTTCCAGAGTGACCACGGAGCTCTTGGTTGGTTGTTGTGTCTCTGCTCTGTCTTCTGTAACCCCCAGTCGGTCGAGGCAGATGACCGTTCATACTGAGCCTGGTTCTGCTGGAGGTTTTCCTTCCTGTTAAAGGGGAGTTTTCCTCTCCACTGTCGCTTCATGCTTGCTCAGTATGAGGGATTGCAGCAAAGCCATCAACTATGCAGACGACTGTCCCTGTGGCTCTACGCTTCTCCAGGAGTGAATGCTGCTTGTCGAGACTTGATGCAATCAACTGAGTTTCCTTAGATGGGAAATTTTTTGACCAATCTGTATAATCTGATTGAATTTGACTTTGGAAATTACCTTGAGATGACATGCTTCATGAATTGGTGCTATATAAATAAAATTGAATTTAATTTCTCTGATTAAGGGTGTCATTGCGCGACCGGTCTTTTTAGGTGGGCATCCACGTTCTTGGCAGGTTTGCGGGTGTGCCATAATCTTTCCATGTTCAGATGATGGATTGAACAGACCTTTGTGAGATGTATCCCTGCTTCAACCTCTTCAGAACATTCTCCCTGAACCTGTGCTCCTTGGTTTTAACGTTGCTGTTTTTCCTCTACCGGAGCTCTGAGGCCAGGAGCAGAAGAGTCTCGATTTATGCGGAGATTTAATCACATGCAGCTTTTACCAATTAGCTCTCTTCTGAAATCATTTAGTTGCTCTGGTTTGTGAATTTTTGGGCCAGATATAAATGCACTACACACTTTTCAGATTTTACTTTGTAAAAAAAAAATCTTAAAAGCCATGTATCACTGATCACATGTCGATCACATGAAATCTCTTTGTTGCCATAACGTGACAGAAAGTGAAGAAAAAGGCAATGCACAGAGGAGGTCTGTTGTCAACAGTGTTGTCGACCAAATGTCAACTGTACTGTACGCGCCCCGATTTGGCCTCTGCCCCCTCATCATCACAGGCCGTTCTGTTGGTGTTTGTTCGTCTTCTACAACTCTAAGATGAGAAGTACAGAATCCTTGAATCATAATAATCATCTTAATCAAATGAATAAATAAAAATGACTGAGGTGTTGTCAGCTACTGAAAAAAACACTAGTTTGTTGGCAGTCAGCGCTACATATCAGTATGACATTTATTCATTTCCTGGCTGTGCTGGCCCCTCCACTTCTTGACTTCCTGATTCCTGTGTCTGCAGCTGATCTACGAGAGCTTTGCTAGGTATCTGGTGGAGCATAAGGGATACGACAAAGACCTTCTGAATCTGACGCCTACTACCTGGGATTTCTGGTAAGTGTCCAGCAGCAGGAGGTTTTCAGCTCGTGGTGGAACCTGCCACAGAAGTATGTGTAAGGGACACCAAATGAGCCTCCAGAAGACTACCGCTCTCAGCATTTAGAATACCTTTGCAAAGAGAATTTATTTTAGTAATTAAACTCAGACGGTGAAACTTTGATATTGTATAGATTCACTGCACAGAAGGATATGGTTTAGATGATTATGGCTTACAGCTGATGAAAACCAAAAATTCCATTTGTCAGAATATTATGTTTTTCACAATTTCAATTCAGTTTCTCTATATTGTAGCATTTCACTACAACTGTAAACAAGTCCTATTTAAATGCAGAAATAAATAAGTCTGTCCAGTCATAAAGGTTCAAATTTAGCTAGATACTGTACATTCTAATATAGTCCCTCTGTGGTGGAGCGGGGTCAGTCTGCAGATTCTGTAAGGAGTAATGCCGGTGAACTCGATATTCAGCCGTAAACAGTTAAGCTGTTGTTGTTGTTTTTTTAAGTTTATTGCAGGGGTCAGGATTGGTAAACAAGACAGGCGGGCAAAACCAGACTGGATGGAAGAGTAGTGGCAGGTGAGGCAGGCAAGAAACCAGATGATGAGGGCAGGGGCTGACCAGAACAGGCGATGCGGACCAAGGAACCACCAGAACGGGCAGAGCGAGCGGCTGGAACCCACGGGGAAACAGGCAGACTTGTGCAGCATGCAGACACATGCAGCATTAGACTGAGGGCTGAAAGATTCCAACTGGCTGTGCAACTAGAAACTGGTAGAGGCAGTACGCAAGAAAAGAGAGGCAGAGAGTGAATGCCTGAGGCAGGTAGAAGTAGGCAGGTGAACAGCCTGAAGGACTCTCTCTCTGTACAGTCTAATAACTTAGTTATAAATTACTTAAGATCAATAAAAAAACACTTAGCAAATCTGACAATTGCTATTTATGAATTGAACTAATGGAAAACTTACATTCTGCAGACCGAACCCACAACACTCTCTAATCCAGGCCCGTGTGTTTGCTGGGCGATATGGCTTAAAAATAAAACCTTCAGTTGTATTATACCAATTCTGATTAATCAATTTTTTCCCCCATCCTTTCTTATCACAAAAAGAAATCAAAGAAATTATTTTAAAAACTTGCTTTTATTTCAAGCATTTGGTCTGTGGGTTGACCTGACTTCAAAGTGCAACTAAATACAAGCTGTAAAGCATGCTTGTAAAACAATGAAAATAGAACACAATGTTTGCTGCTAGTTGTATCACACAATGAGCTAAGAACATGCCTCACTTCACTTGTGTAACTTCAAACTTAAAAAAAGTAAGTGAATGAATTAAAGTGCCCCAATTTTTGGTTTAAAAAAGTTTCCTCTACAATATATTGACAATATATTTTCCTAAACATATATTCAGCATCACATGTTATTCTCTTCATGGAAGCCCATGGAGTGCATTGGCAAAATAAAATCCCGATTTTCCAAAAATTAAATCTTAAAAAATTGTAAATTCAAACCAGGCCTGCAGACCGTTACTACAAACATCTGCCAAACAATGGATTCCAGCGTGGTTCTGTGATAGGATGCCACCTGTGCAAGAGGTCCAGTTGTGACATTCTTGTTCAGCAGCTGGGCTTGGCCCCTTAGTTCCAGTCAAAGGAACTCTGAATGTTTCAGCAGACCAGGAGATTTTGGACAATTCTACGCTACCAACTTTGTGGGAACAGTGTGGAGATTCTAACATGATGGTGAACCAGAGCACAAAGCCAGCTCCATAAAGACATGCATGACAGAGTTGGCTGTGGATGACCTTGATGGACCACACAGAGTTGTGACCTCAACCCTATAGAACACCTTTGGGATTAATTAAAGCAATTCTCATCCAACATCACTATCTGACCTCACAAATTGCCTCTGGCAGTGTATTTTAGTTTTTCCAGACAGTCCTAGAGAATTTCCTTCTTGTCTTGGAGGGGGTATCCATGCTCCTCCAACAATAGATCTCCTGGCCTGACGTAGTCCATAATCTAGCAATTTAATCTTACTTTCTGATTGTTTAAATTCCATTGGATAGACTCCAAGTACAGAAAGTTTAGTTTTTAAAGGAACTTTTGCATTAAACAATTCAGATAGACACTTTCCAAAATTCCTGTATTCTAAGACATTCCCATAGGTAATGGAGAAGGGTTCCTTTTTCAAATAAGCATTTTGTGCAAGTATCTTGACTATCATTTGACATGCAATGAACCCTAACAGGTGTTACATAGGTTCTCATAAGCCATTTATAATTGCAAAAGTTTAAATTGTGTGTTTATACTTTGTTTTTGTGCTTTTAAACAAGCCTGGTTCCAATCTTCTTCATCTATGTCTTCTTGGATATCTCCTCTCCAAGCGTCTAATTTATCATTTACTGATTCCTTAGACGAAAGCATTAATAATTTTTCGTACACAGAAAGAACAGTTCCCCCTTTAAATCCCCAAAACAAACCTGCTCTATTTTTGTTAGGGATGGAATGTCAATGACTTGTTTCAATTTCATTGACATATATTTTTTTAATTGAAAGTATTTAAAAAATATTTTTGGGGTATATTTTACATAACTGATCAAAAGCGGGCAATACATCATTCTCATAAAAATCTTTAATTTTTATTTAAACATTTCATTGCTCCATATGGGAGTAAATCAGGAACGTTCTGTAGTATCACCCTCTTATTTATGTGCTGCATGCCAAGTTATAATTGTATTTTTTAAGAAAGGGGTCTTTGGGTTCTTTTTTAATGTCTTAATATCTGAAGAATATAGGAAGGTGTTTAAAGAAAATTCTACAACAGATTTTTGTTCAATGTCTACCCAAGCTGGGGGTGTCATCGGGCAAAACTAATGGGTAGCTTATGTTAGCTGAGCAGCCATATAATACCATCTGAGATTAGGATCTTGAATCCCACCTCTTTCATAGGGCAAATATAGTAACTTTAGAGTCTCACTTTTCTGTTACTCCAAATGAATTGGTTAAATAGTTTGTTCAAACTGCCATAGAATGAAACTGATAATGGCAATGGAAGTCTCTGGAAATAATACAAGAATCTTAGCAAGATTGTCATTTTTAGTATGTTTATTCGGCCTATCATGGATATAGGCAGATTTGACCATCGATTTAGCATTTCTGCAACTTTTTCCACAAGGGGATCATGAATGGCTGAGCTTATTTCACTAAGGGATGGGGTAATCTTGACACCTAAATCCTTGAAACCTTCTACAAACGTTTGGACAAAGGGAAGTGTGAGAAAATTACATTTCACACTTTTTGGGTCAAATTCTGAAAACATGTAAAATTCACAAAATATTGAAAGTTGTGCATTGTGTTGAGATGAGGGGTTTAATCTCAGCCACATCCTTATTCAAAATATCCCCTTCTCTCCAGTTTTAAGGGCTTAGTGGTGGATCTGGAAGATGGGAACATTGTGAAGCTGGCTGAAGATGGCACTGTCTTACGGTATGCTCATTCCTAATAAGAGTTATACTCGAGTCCCAGCTAAATTAGAACAGTAATTCTAGATTCTTGTTTTTTTTAATAACTTATTTTATTTGTTTTTTTGCTTGAATAGGGCAACACATGGAACCAACGACCTCAGCACAGAAGAAATCATCAAACATTACGGGCCACAACGGGAGTGGAAGCACTTCAACAGCCTAAACACCTCCTTCACCAGATCAGGTGGGATGACTACATCCTAATTTATCCTGGAATTGTTACCTTTAATATCTGCTGTTTATAGTCCAAGGGGGGGTTTCACTATACCATAGGGTTGGGCAAAGAATTGATTTAATCGATTAATTCGAATTTACAATTTTTTAAGATAAAGTTTTTGGAAAATCTGTATTTTATTTTGCCAATGCACTCATTGGGCTTCCATGGAGAGAATAGCATGCAATGCTGAATATATGTTTAGGAAAATATATTGTCAACATATTGTTAAAAGGAAACTTTTTTTGCCATAATACAAGACACTTTAATTACTAATTCATCTTTTTTTAAAGTTGGTTTGAAGTTACACAACTGAAGTGAAGTTTGTTCTTAGCTCACTGTGTAAAACATTAGCAGCTAACATTTTGTTATATGTTCATTGTTTACAATAGAATGGCCACCACCTTGTTTTACAGCTTGTATTTAGTTGCATTTTAAATTCAAGTCAACTCCCAGACTAAGTGCTTGGCATGAAAGCATTTTTTTTTAAATAATTTCTAGAGTAAAAAAAAATCTATCAATTAGATTTGGTATAATAAAATCAGAGATTTTATTTTTAAGCCATATCGCCCAGTCCTACTTTACCATGAACTGTTAATTGTGTGTTTTTGCAGCTAAATACTACTTCTACGACAATTACTTTGATCTTCCGGGTGCTCTGCTCTGTGGAAAGGTTGTGGACATGTTACTGAAGGTAATGCATGTTGTAATACTGGAGGTGCTCACATTTACAGATAACGCTTCGAACAGCAAAGCTGATTAGCATTAACCCCCATTTGTTTTCCGTTGTGCACAGCGGGGAAATGAGGTGAACTCTGAGTTTTGGAAGGACATGGTGGCTGCCATCGACCATAATTACAATACATCTGCATTCAAAGGTAACCAGTTCACTTGGAACAGACTCACACACCGGGCAAATACTTTGAAAGACGAAACAAACTCAGGGATAGTTTTCAAAGTCGTACTTTTATTCCATGTTTTTCTCAGTAAGTGGTAGATAACTTAACACATCCAATGGGACATAGTTACAAAAAAAAGCTGTTTGAAATTCTCCTCCAATGTTGTGTTTGTAGTCACAGTGCTGGTGTAAATGTGCTGATCTCTGATAACATATATTACATCAGTTTTGCATATTTATTTTGTAAATTTTAAGGAAAACCCCTTAAACAGACATGAATTAAAACAGAAAAAAAACAAACACAAATAAAAAAAGGCACTGTAAATGTTTCAGGCAGTTGTAGAGCACCACTTATGAAATCTTCCAATAACATTTAGTTTAATTGCTAAGACACAAAGCGAACAGGGGACAGGGATATATTTTAGGCCTGAATTTTTGGAGACAAGATGAATCTCGGTTGCCTGAGCATTTTTGACCCTTGAAACTTGAGTGAGGTTGGTGAATTGTAAAAGCGATTCACAATCTTTTTTAAATTGTCTAAACTGATCTATTCCTCTGAGCAGTTCAATGCTGTTGTTTTTGGTAAGGTTTCTGAGGTTTATGGGGATTTATTAAATCACGTTGAGGCGATCAAGAAGCCAGAGAACCCACAATGAACGTTGTCTGCAGCAAATATGCCATTGCTCTCCTCATCGGGAACTTGGATGTAGACCCGGTCACCTGGATGCAGCATAAGAACAGTACTGCCTGCCATCTGGTCCAGGAAGCCCTTGTTGTATTCATCATAGATGAAAAGCAGGGGCTCCTCGTTTTTGTAGAGGGCCACCAATGCATTAGCACCATTGACGTGCATGTGGAAGCTGAAATAGTAAAGGCCTGGGATCTGACAGGTGAACACACCACTGTGGGGGTCATAGTGGTTCTCTCCGTTGTAAAGGACCTGGTTGAACTGAATGGGAGTTCCTGAGGGTGGGTAGGCCATGGTCAGCACAGCACTAAAGGCAGACATGGGAGCCTTCATCACTTCATGAGGCATCATGACCTCATGGGACTTAATTGGCATGCTCTTTTCATGGTGGTAGATCACCTCTCCTGGGGGGCCAGGTGGACCAGGAGGACCAGAGGGGCCAGGGAGACCATCATGGCCTCTCTGTCCTGGAGGTCCTGGGGGACCCATAGGGCCAGAAATTCCTTTAGCTGTCAGACCAGCTGGACCAGGTGGACCTGGGAGACCTTGATGGCCCTTAAGTCCAGGAGGACCAGATGGACCAGGGGGACCAACTGGTCCTGCTGCTCCTGGCCTTCCAGGCTCACCACTTTTACCTGGTGCCCCTGGGGCACCTGTGTGTCCTTTAAGTCCAGGTGCACCATTTGCTCCAGGACTTCCTGGAGAGCCAGCATGGCCTTGTGAACCCTTTGGACCTTGAGCTCCATTATGGCCTGGGATTCCTGGGGGACCTACGGCACCAGGAGTGCCTGGTTTCCCAGTGAAGCCTTGTGCTCCCTGCTCACCTTTGGATCCTCTTGGGCCTGGTGCACCTACCATACCAATATCACCCTTAGGTCCTACTGGGCCTGATTCACCCTGAAATCCTCTTGCACCTTGTGGTCCAGCTGGGCCTATAGGACCTGGAGCCCCTGGTTGACCAGTATATCCAGTTGGGCCTGGCTCTCCTTTCTGACCAGTGGTTCCAGGACTACCTGGACTTCCTCTGGATCCTGGTATTCCGGGCTCTCCCGTCTTGCCTACACCTGGCATGCCAGGGGAGCCTGGCTGACCAGCAGGACCCTGTGGACCCTTAGCCCCCATAGGCCCAGGTGTACCTGGGGTACCATTCTGGCCTGGTTTTCCTGGCGCTCCTACACCAGGGGGTCCAGTGTGACCCTTAAGACCTGGCAAACCCATTGGCCCAGGGGCACCATCTCTTCCTGGCATTCCATCCTTACCAGGTTCACCAGGATAACCAGTGGCACCAGGCTTGCCAACTCCAGGTTTGCCAGGCATGCCAGATGGGCCCATTGGGCCAGTTGGACCCGATGGACCCTGCACCCCAGGAACACCAATGCCTCTCTCTCCTTTTGGGCCTGGAACACCAGGAATACCAGGATGTCCCTTCAGACCGGGCTCTCCTCTGTGACCCATTGGACCCGGAAGCCCAGCTGGTCCAGGTTTTCCAGTAGCTGAAAGTCCTGCAGGTCCAGGGGTTCCAGGGGAACCAGGTGCGCCTCTTGGTCCCATCGGTCCTGTTGCTCCGTTTGCACCTCTTTCACCTGGTGCGCCGGGGATTCCTGGTTTTCCTGGGCCACCTGGGGCACCGGGTTTGCCTGCCTGAGAGTGGCCAGGGGCCCCAGGTGTTCCTGGTGGGCCTCGAGGTCCTGTGTGTCCAATACCCCGTTCTCCAGGAGGTCCAGGTGGTCCCATTGGTCCTGGTTCCCCTGGGGGTCCTGGAGGACCTTCTGGTCCTGCAACAGCTAAAGGGAAAGAAAAAAAAACAGCAGATGAAGCATCAGTCTGGTGGTACACTGCAGATGCTGTGATGTCACAACTCCTTGCTGTTTTATTTTTAAATTCTGAAAAGTACTCATTTCTGGATTTAACAGCTTCACCACGATTTCTTGCTCCTCGTCTAAGTGCAGCCATGGTATTGTGCTCCACCACATCCTTCTTATAACACTGCTCCCTATCATTGTGGACTGGGCTGTGGGATTTAGCAGGTTTCTTTCCCTCCCTTCCCATAACCTTGATCTACTGACACCAGGCAGCTCCCCAGTCCTTGTCCATTGCACCTCCACGTGTCTGCGCTACAACACAACCTTTCATTTTCTACTGTGGACTGGAAATATAGCGAGTGTCATAATCCGCTTTACCTGCTTCCATTTCTTACCAGGAGCAGGTAACTGCTTTGATCTAATGCATCTAATATTGTCCTCTGATCTGCGTACACTAAAACTGATCACTATATGACTGATTTTATTTTCTCAGGGGAGTGGTGGCCTAGTGGTTAGAGCAGTGTGCCTGTGTAAGACTGCAGGAACCTGCTCAGAACCCCATAGACTGCCTCTACTGGTCCTTGAGCAAGGCCTTTTGCCCCAGATTGCTCCCCAGGTGCTGGAAGCTGCCCACCGCTCCCTCCGGGACAGATTAACTGCAGAGCACACATTTTGTTGGAATGTACAATTTCAATGACAAAAAAGCTTTATTTTTTTTTTTAATTCTCATTTTATTTTATGTTCAGTTATAGAAGCTCAGTCTCGAGTTCTCGTGAACTAAAGAGCCAATGTTTCCGATTGCAATATAAGTTAATTCAATTGAAATAAAATATCTCTTAACAGTTTAGGTATGAGTTGTTTGTTGAACTATAAGATAAATGACCTTGCATGGCTTTAAAGCTACCATGCCAGTGAGCACGAAGAGGTATCAGGTTTTGGACAGGTCCCAGTCTGCATCTGCGAGGGCTGCTAAAATATTGTGTTTATCAATAAATCTTGACTGGCAGAGGGAAAGGGTTTGTAATTGCGCTAAACTGCTCTGCTTTGTCTTTTCAAATGGTGTTTAGGGAGGAAAACACTCTTAGAGGCCTGTCATTTTCCAGCCACATGACGGCTGCTGGCTGCATCCTCACAGGACATGTTTATGCCAGAAGCGGACCTCTTGGCAGTCAGTAATACCACAAACTGAAGGTGATGATTCTGGCCTCGGTGGCTGACATGGACTCAGAACTTCACCGGCTTAGGAACAATGAATACTTTCCTGTGTACGTTGAGTGTAGGGCACCTATGTACGAGCTCAGTGGATTTGCTGTAGTTAGGGTAAGTTCTGATCTGAAATTTGGTCTACAGGATGAGGAGGTGCTTGCTGTATTTCTCCTGCATTTGCTGAGGAGTGAAGCTCCAGTAGATAACCTCAGAAGCATTGGCTGTTAGATCCTCTGTCTGCAAGCTTCTATTATGTGTTTCACTCTGGGTTTGTGGTGGAACTGGGGCACCCTGAGGCCTCTGGGTGGGGCAGGACTGCATCTGTTTTGGAGATTGGTCGACTCGTTCTCTGCAGTGTTACATTCAAGTAGAGGCAAACAGTCAGACCACATCAAGCAACTCTGTAAATGCCAAATGCAATGTTTGAATTGTTAACTTGGGTTGTAAAATATATTAGACATCTAACAAGCAGTTGCCTCATGGCAACCCCTTTTGTACTTTCTTTTTATTACTTCACCAAAAATGACAGCTCCCTTGTTTTGCCGTTGTTTTTATTTAGAGCACAAACTCTCTTAGAGCTTTACATCACCTCGCAGGTGTAAAAGAAATACACAGGAGTTCAGTTAGTCTACTTGATGGGCCATAAGGAAGGGGTGGCACTTAGAGCCAACTGGGTGTAAATAAAAGGTGTGTTACTAATAGAGCTGAGGGCTGGCATTAATGAGGATAATGATTTGATTTTACAGCTTACTGGGAACTTCTATGTGTGTTTAGGGAAAGGGCTTTTTTAGGGGTTTTTTCAGGCTATTTAGGATATTTAGAACAGTGGGAGAATTTATGGAATGAGTTAGACTTTACACTTCAACTTGCATTAATGTAGCAGCACTAATTAGTTCAACCTCGGGGCGCTTTCTTTCCTGGGCTGATCAGAGACCCGGTGGACCACTGACGTCTGTGGGTCAGGTCTTTATGCTTTTATTGGAGAGAGGCAGCATCATCAGGAAGGCATATTTAGAACTACTTGCATTTATAATGATTATTATTATGCAGTTTTAGCATTCCTAAGTTAGGTAGAAACTTTGACTGCAGAGACTCTAACCAGCTTGAACTCTTTTTTTTTTTTCCTACTGGTTCTGCTGGCTTGAACTTGGGGCTAAGATTGAACAAAAACGGATCCAGCAGGGAACAGACGGAACCCAGAACCGGCTTGGAGTCATTTGCAACGTGCCATAGGCTTGACCTGAGATAACGTATCTGTAAAAGACGGGAGTTGCCTTTCCATTCCAGCTGCGTTTAAACCCACTTGTTAAGTGAAGCAATGCCACCGCCCCAAAAGCCTTTACAAGCACTACAGTGGGATAAAGTCTTGGAAGGATGAATGAAAAGTGCAAAAGTTGAAGTGACTCACAGTGACTCTTGACGGGGTAGGGGACCTTTGCCACTTTGGGTGTATAGTACCTATCGGGGGTTCCCTCCGCCAAGGCCAGGAGGACCAAAAGGAGGCTCGTTACCCTCAAGTCCATCTTGTGAAGCTAAACCTGCGCAGACAAACAGGAGAGGATTTAGAGAAATGAAAGAGGCATGCTTGTTTCTGCTGCATCTTTTCTGGTTCTTGCCAGTCAGCATAGAAAGAAATAGCAGAAAATGTCATTGGAGTGTGATCCCTGTTAACAAAAACTGTGGCAGCTAGAGTAAAGCAGGTAATTATTTTTTTTATTTATTTCTCAAAGCATGTGTGCTAAAGTGCCAAACTGTGGCAAAAAAATTAAGAAAACCTGTCTGAACTGTAAAAATGTAGTTAAAGTAGCTTTTGCTGTGACTGAAACTCCACAGAAGTTGCCTTATAAAGGATCCTGGGCCCACCTGTCAGTACACATTGCACAGCAAAGCTTCTCCCTCTTTAAACTCAGTTAAACACATGGTTCATAAAATTTGCTCTACCTGCATCCATCAGCGCTTTACCTCTAGAGTACTACCTGACTCAGAACCAGCCTGCAACTGGGAGTCTCCCCTCCATCATGCAACGAACCCGAACCAAGCCCAACTTACCGTGAAGGTTTACGCTCCGAAGAAACAAGTGCGGGGCGGGTGGGGGGGTGTCAGGAGGCTGCTGTCCCAGCACGGTACTCGTATATCCTTAGACGTGGAGTCGGTCTGCCAGCGTGAGTGGCAGCTGCTGCTTCTCAACACGCTGGGCTCAAGGTATTTATACGGAGCTGCTCTCCAGCATCGTGGAATCATCTACCTCGGTGGAAGACCCTCCCTGCTCTGATGTCATCTTTAATGATGGGTGCCATGTCCCAAGGAGGCCTGTCACTCCGGAGTGACGGTCCTCCCTTCCTCCTCCTCCTCCTCCTCCTCCTCCTGCTGCCTTGTCCTCTCTGTCTGTGCGGTGCAGTGGAGGGGGGATTCTCCCTGTGCTCCCACTCTTTCTGGATGACATGTTTGTTGCTGCTGTCCATCCGTCCGTCAGCCGGATTGGACTGGTTATTAGCATCAGATCCAACAGTCCCTCTGCTGTTTCTGACAGATGACTGTTGGAATGGCACATCCAGAGCTTTTGCTCCAAGATGCACAAATAGTTTTATTTTTAAAGTCGAAAAGTAGGCCCTTGTTGACCAAGTGGTCGGTGTCAGGATGTTTTTCTGGAAAGTTAAAGGCTGTGTGAGTCTGACTATTTCCTCTTGTCTGGAGACACTGTGCAGGATAAAACCCACAGTAAACATCATACTGTTTTTTCCAGCTTTGCGTAAATCACACATTTTGACCGGTGAGCAAAGAAAAACATCTCCTTCTAGCTGTGGTTGCAGTAACAATTTCATCATCTGTGAGCAGGTCTGAATGTCACATCAAAAAGCCTGCCGTTGCTGTGTGCGTCCTTTTTTGGTGAGCAAGTGAGGTGTGATGCAGAGAACAGTGCAACTTTCAGACACTAGGAGGCAGAAGCGAGGTGTTGTCGGATGCCCATCTGCTTTATCCTGAGGCTACCAGTACAGCAGTGAGGCTCACACACAATTCTGATGATCAATTCATAATAATTTAAATGTCTAATGTATAAATAAAGGAAAAACAGAGCTTTGAGAAACATAATGTTTTGTTCAATTATTCATACTGCATGTATAACTGTACTATTAACGCAATAAGCTGATGTGCGGTTATGGCTTTGAGAATGAGATGACAAATTATATTGGCCCCACCTTGCTTTCTCTGTACCTATCAGTACGTATCACAATACCACTACACTTTGTTTCTATAAGAAAACGTTTTAGCTTTCTGAGAATGGTTAAGGCTGATAAAATGATCTCAATAAATTAGAGTGTAATCCAAAAGTGAAGTTATGTTAAATTTCTAGAAAATGCAAATTTTAGCACCGATTAAAGAAAATAAGGAATTCTTATACAGAAATGTTATAGCCACAAAATGGCCTATTTGGTTTTATGAGAAATTGCTGACTTGACCACCAAAAGGACACCGTGAGATGTCAGGTAATACTCTGGTGGTAAAGCGCTGTGGGTTGCAGATAGCTTAGATTTTATGAACCATCTGTTTAACTGAGTTTACAGAGGGAGAAACTGTGAAATGTCTGGTAACGTTCTATCAGTTAGCTGAGCAAAAACATTTAGACAGACTGAACACATATTTTGTTTGAAATACTGTTTGAGATACAGCATATGAAATAAGTATTGACCACATTAGCATTTTTCTAGTTTAAATATTCCTAATGTTACCATTGACAATTATCAAACAAGCCAGGTAACCAACATTTACAAAGAAATCAAATAAAATTATTTTCACAAATTAAGTTATGGATAAACAATTGGAATTAAAGAATAATCACTGAAGTTATAGAGATTTATTAAATTCTTGATGAAAAAGTATTTTTTATAATGAAAGCTTCACAATGTCCCCAGCATGTAGAAACTACGTATATGCATTGCTCAGTTCTGACTTTAAACCATTCTTTCTTCTGCAAAAAACGTCTTTTAATCGTCAAAGTTCTGAGAGGTTCTCTCTATTCACTCTGATCTTTGATTCCATAGATTTTCATTGGATACAAGTCAAGTGATATACTTGGCCATTCTAGCTTTTTGTATTTTCTTATGTATTTGTTATTTATTTTTTGCTGCTTCTGTATGCATGGTGCAACTTGAATGAGAGGCCCAGCCTGACAGAACGCCGTCATTGGGCTTTCTGTCAAGCTAACAGCTAGCCTTAGCTAACAGCTAGCGTTAGCTCGTGTGGTCTAGGAGGTTTACAACTTCGCTGATGCAGTCTAGTCTTTTGCTTCCCTACTTCAACCAGGTGGTAAAAAATCTAAGAGTGAAGCTTAACTGTGACTTGAAACTCGATAAGCAGACTGATTACGTTGTCAAAACAAGCTTCTTTCAACTCTGTCTGCTTTCCAAGGTACAGGCTCTCCTTAGCCATGGCGGTCTGGAGAAAGCCATCCATGCCTTTGTAAGCTCTAGACTTGATTATTGTAATGTTTTATATGTCGGCATTAATCAGTCTTCCATCTTTCGCTTACAGCTCGTACAAAACTCAGTGAATGTGATAACAAACCATTGGGCTGGCTGCATCACTCTGTTAGAGGCACTGAATAAGCTTCCACTGCTTTTAAATGGCTTGTGTGGCAGTGATTTTGATGCTTTGTTAAAAAAAAGTAAGAAATAGTTACAGAAAAGATGGAATGATGAGCTAACTGTATGCCACTGAAGTTAGCATCTGATTCTGACTCAGTGGTTTGAATTTGTACTAATATAAAGGGTTGTTTGACACTTTTTAAGGAATCGGAATTACATTTCATCATCTCTGCTTCTCTTAGATTTAGAATTCTTGGACAAGCCAAACCTGAGCTGAATAATTCTGCAACAAAAGCTGGTTCAAAAATGGCCGGACTGCGTCTCTGTGGTTCAAAGTTCTCTTCCCAAAGAAATTAAGTTTAGACCCATCCCTCCTGGCCTCCTGCCTCTTCAGATCGACTATCTAACCAGAACTCACCCTAAGCCAAATGGAGCAGGGCTACTTGAGGATGGCATACAACCTTTAAAGCCTGGTCCACACGACAAGATAATTTGCCTGATTTTTGTCCCAATCTTTCCATTCCAACATGCCCCATTTATCGGGGTGGTCCTTAAACTAATCTTAAGACATATTCCTGCCGTGTGTGGTGTGTTAAGAGTGATCTGGTCTGCTCTGAAGTACACCGGGACCGCGCCGACCTCAAATCTGGGATATTCAACATGTTGAAGTCCACACAAGCTATCACCACTGTTTTTCCTCGTCATCCATGTTTATTTACTCTGAACTCACTTTTGTTCTTGAGAAGTTTTGCAAGATTTCCCGTCTGACATTGTTTACGCTCTTTGAAAACACATTTTCTATGCTTGTTTAGACGTCACGACCACCTTAGAGTGAGATATGAATAACAAATTTGATACGTGGACTACTCAAACTTAGATTGAATTATTTTTCCCCAATAACAGATTCATTACAGCACAGTTTGAATTTGTAAAAAAATGTAAACTATTTGTGTGTACTAAAATTATCGATGCTCTGTTTCCCCAAAAACTGTTGCTAAAATCCTGTCTCTTTCCTGTGAACCCAGGGTTATACACTCATATTCAGTAAGTTAGAATATAGGTTATGATGAGGCTTGTTTGTCAGAATAAAAGTACTTTTGAAAATAACAGCCTTTAAGCAGGTATTAAACATGTATATTATCTTGATCCTCATTTCTTTATTAAAACAATTTTTATTGGTCTGTAATGTTCTAATCTTAAATGCCATGTTTTAATTAGCTGTAAGTGGAAAATCATAATAATTAACAAAAATACAGGTTTGGACACATCAGTCTTTGTCTAATTAATCTGTAAAAAGGCTTTCACTTGGTGATGGAGTTACTGAAATAGATCAACTTTTCACTAATATTCTTATTTATTGAATTTGACTGTATATTGTCTCATTTCATGATCTTTTTTTTTATTAAAGATTTGAACAAATGTACAAAATCACGTAGCATGTACAAATATAAAGAAATGAGGTCTTACAATCTTAAGGCACACATATTAGAAGATAATAATAAATCAGAAACGACAAAAGCAAACAAAAAAGACAAAAAAGACATAAAAACAACAACAATGGGGCATTAGTTCTAAAAAAAATTGAGCTCAATATAGGCGTTCAGGAGTTGTATTCCATGCTTGTTTTTTATCAGTTTCATTTCATGATCTGAACGTATTAACATTTTTTGGTGGTTCAAGCATAAAATTGTCATTGTCAAACCACGATTATCTTAGCTTTCTCATTAATATGGTTGGAACCTTATATTCTTCTAATCGTGTCTTCTTGTCACACGTCTCCTGACAAGTGTATTAAATGCTGAGGCAGCGTTTGGTTTCCAAATGCATTGGAACCAAACTAATAGATGGGTCATCCTCCATCTGAAGCATATAAAAGCCCGGACTGGCCCAGCTACTATGTAATATGCGTTATTTCTACTTTTGGAAAAGCTTTTCTCTCTTTTTCACCATATCATTTTATCTGCTACCAACTCAGCAGCCGCAGATGAGAACTCACTGAGCCGTAGGCATCCTCGGTAAACTATCTGAATGAAATGACAGAGTAGTCTGGGGGTGGAGTCGACATTTAACAAGTTTCTCAGCTGCAGATACGCCACTGCAGCTCACCATGAAAGTTGCTACGACCACAGTGTGGCATTGCCACGCTTTATTTCCCCGGGCTGTTCTTTTTTTTTTTTTTTTTTTTTTTTACCCATTCTTGGTGTGTCAGGATTATTACCTCTGCATCTAAATCTGGCTGTCGTGAGGTTTAATGTAAACGGCTACTTAGATTCACATACTGTTTTTGGGTAAGCTCCCGCTTTGCACGGCAAAACGCTCTCAGCCACATAAACATGTAATTAGGACTGGAGATGAACTGTGCAGAATGCTTTTCTGACACAGAGGGATGTGGAATCTCAGAGCCCTCAGGCACCTCCTGGTGTCGGGCTGGGTGGTATTCCTGGGAAGGGGCTGCTTTAACCATTGTTTTGCCCCTCCAAACAACTGAACGTGCTGCAGCTTCCCTGCAGACATGACATAATCTTCTTTCAGACACTTTATTAAACTCCAATTATGACAAAACTTGTGTTGCAGGATGCCTAGCCTCTGTTTTCTGCATTACCCTAAACATTTCTTTTTCCAAATAAATCTTAAATGTGTTAGATACCAAATGACTACACATTGCCATCTAGCAGCTTGTTATTACCGTTGTATAATGTTTTAATTTGAACATGTGGGCATTTTTCGAGTTTTTTACACTGTTGCAAAGATAGTGGGTTACTACCCCTTCCAAAGTACATCTTAAAAACAACCATTCATAGTGTTCTCTTCCTTCTTCTGTAGCCAAGCTTGCGATTACCTTCGCCTGTTGTCTTTCACACCACTTTTTAATTACAATTTTAAATCATGATTTGCCACATAATTCTCAGACTTTGAAATCCAGGGGTGGCTTTATAGTACCCACTGCCTCTTGGCTTTTTGCCTATTTGGTTTAATTCTAGCCTTTAATGTAAATATTTTGAAATCTTATTTTATATGATGGATCTACACAAAATAGTCTAAATCAGGGAAGTGAATTGAGAAAAGTACCGTAGATATGATTATAGAAAAATAATAAAAAAAGACAAAACTGAAAAAAAAAAAAAATGCATATGGACTAAGTATAAGCATGGCGTGCCACCAGGCTTTACTTTTCCCTTTCGCCAGGCTAAGCGTTGTTTATTGTAAATACGCCTTTTTAGTACATCATTAACAGTGATACCAAAGATGGCAGCGTTTCACCCAGCGTATTATAGGCCTAGCGGCTCAAATATTGAGCAGCTGCTGGTTTTTAAGTTTTTAAGTCTGCTAACATGTGGAGAACAACCAGAAGAAAATATGTGACCCTCTTTACAGACAAGATAAACACAAAAGCATTGTTCTGAGAAACTTTCTCAGGCAGACAGACCAGAAAAACCAAATGCTGAATGGTGCTACAGCTAAGCTAGCATTAGCACCCTCTCTAAGCTGCGCAGTGCTGTACATGCAGGATTGAAGTTATTGGAGCCGTTTCGGGTGGTGGAGTGGTTCGCTGTAAGTCTGACCGTGCGGCTCCTTTCTGGACTAAATGCTGTCAGTTGGGGTCGGGGAAGGGCTGACAAAATCAACATTTCCAGGATTTATGATTAATATTTGCTATTTTTATCTTTTAAAATTTAAATCAGAGGCAACCGGACTTTTGTTCAGTTTTTCTGAAAACATTTGACACCTATCCAGGAGTCTGTCAATTCCGGAGGCTCTCACATGAGTGAAAGTCTGGTTACCACTGATTAAAGGCTGTTTGCTGTTATCATTGTTATTTTAATGATTATCATTATTACCACCATCTTCATTGCTTAGAACTTCAACTTTTTACGGCCACACCCAAACTACCAGTAGCACACAAGTTCACTCATTTAAATGGGGCGGGCCGTCTTATACATTGCAGATGCAATCTTTGGAGATCACCCGCGACACGGACACTTATTGCATGCCCCATTTTTTATGCCCCCCCACAATTTTGCTCTCTTTATTTGGAACTTTGAACATTGGGCCCTTTTTGCTGTCTTTTATTTAAAGAGGGTTGTTCCTTCAAAGCTCAGTTTTAGAACCCATTACTGCAACTTTTCAAACCTTTACAAATGTGCATTAGCGTATATCTTTTTTCCTCTTGCCAAAACTGTGGTGTTTGGTGCCGAGACATTAGCAGTAAGTTTTCAATATTTTGTAAGTTCCATTATGGATCAGTTTGGATTTTACCAGCATGTTGTGCCTTGTTCATGGGTCATGTGTCCTAGTAAAGCTGCCGGTGGTTACAGTACCTACTGCTGCTGACTTAAAACACCTTACACTTCAGCTGACCCTCCAGCTAGAACTAAAAGTTATTTTCCAGCGACATTTGACCTTTGTCATGCATCAACATTATTCATATGGCCAGAATCAATAATAATAAATAACTTTGTGATCTAAGCATTATGTAGATGTCATGAATTATCACTTGGTTTTGGCAGGGACATACCTTTTAAATTTGATTGCAATTCTTTATCTAAATTTTTTTATTTGCCTGGTTGCTGTGACTTTAATTGGTCCAAGAGATTTGTGGACGCTCTAGAGCTGAAGTGAAAGAGGAAATAATTGCAGGTTGATAAGATGTAACCTTTAAGGGAGAGCAGAATGTAGTATCTAAAGATAGAGTGTTTGAGTTGGGAAGTGACAGAGGCCCAGATTTAACGTTTTAATAAACCCAATGTGCCACTAAAAGGCACGTAGTGCTTTATGAATGGAAGGACTAAAGCTGGACCTTCTGGCTGGGATGGCTGCAATTATGGGAACTCTGAGACAAAAATCATGGTTGGAAGCTTGACCAACCCGAGGCTAAGTGTAATTCAAAATAGGAACCAGAATACTTTTCCCGAGCTCTTTTTTTTTTCTATCTGGGTCATTATAAAATTCTGTAAAGTCATGATTCATGTGAGAGCAGAATAAAAGCTCCAGATGCTGAACCCTCAAGTTGCCTTATCAGATTTTGCTGTAATTTTAGGATTTATTTTAGGATCAGGTAATGAGAGACTTTAAAGCTAATTATCTTAATCAAAGCTGAAGGAGTGGCATAAAGACCTTTTCGTTTTTACAGTTCCTCCCACTCCCATTTAAATTTCACCAGCTAAGAGTATATCTTACAATCTGCCCAGCTCAGCAGCTCAAGAAATGTTTTGATACTTTCACACTGTTACACATCTTAATGTAAATTGACAAAAGCCAACAAAAGGTAGTATATTAATGAAAAAATAGAAACATATGTAACAAATTGCTACATAATTGCAAAGTGGAATGTTTGTTCCACAACCCTGGCCTCTATGTAAGAGTAGGAAGATTAAAGGCATTGTTGAAAGAAAGCCATAAGAAATCATGTAGGCAGTTTGCATGCTGGAGAAACAGCAAACATGTGGAACAAGGTGCCCTGGTCCAATTAAAACAAAACCTGTTGGCCTGCAGGGAATACAACATGTGTGGAGGAAACAATGCCTCTAAACACACAATCACCCTGTGAGGCATGGTGTAGGCAGCATCATGCTGTGGGGATTCTTTTTTTTTTCAGCAGCTACAGGTAATTTATTAGAAGATGGATGGAATTAATACAGTGTAATCCTAGAAGGAAGTGTGCGTTATTGCAGGACATAGTCTGCTTGAGTCCTTGGGAAAACGCAAGAAAACTTATAAGAGCGTTCAAGAGCTTTACTGACCTTTCTATGTTGCCCTTAAATATCTGTGTCGTACTGTTAGCTTAGTACATTTCAGCGTAATTTTGAAAACTTTCAGCATAATGGCCTCTTATACTGGTGTGAGTTGCTAGCTTGTTATGCTAATTTACCACATTCAGCCTCCCAGGTATGTTCCATGTTATTCAGCCTGTTGAGGATGCAATTTTGCAATTGAATAATTTGCCTTACCAGAATAAGTGTCAGTTTTTAGTCTTGGATTTAGTAAAATTAATTTCTAAATAGATCTGACTTATAGTCCGGTGTGACTTATATAAGCAAAATGTTATTTTCTAAAACCATAAATCTGAAACTCCAACGTTGACTGATGCTGGTGGTTACATCCATGTTTGAGATGGTTGGGAAAAACCTTCCTGGTCCCTCTAACTGTGTTTGGCAACATTGTGAACCCACAGTATGGTACATTTCCATCATGGTTCTGATAGGATTGCACACAACTTGTTCTATGGGTGGAGCTTTACAGTGAGAGACAACTGAGCAGCTGGTAACTATTGTATCCTGTTGGTCTGGAATCTAGTTTGGTACAAAATGTATAGAGTTTACTGTTTACTCAGGTTTATACTGGGAACTATACAAATTAAAAGTCTACAGGTTTGGCAGGCTAACTGGCCCAGAGTCCCTATGGGACCAAAGACATCATTGCTTTCAACGCGTAACATACCAGTAATCTGAAGTCCACATGCTTCTCCCATTCAAAACGGACAGTTTAAAGGAAACAAACATGGTCAAATAAAGGTCATTTGGAAAATGACAGGTATTGTGCAGCAGGGTTTCAGCTGACACTATGAAACTCCCTCCTATTGTGTCTATTGCACCAAAAGTTCATATTTATAACAACCTACAACCCCCCTCGCAAGCATTCCCTTGGTCCACCGTGTCTCTGGGATGCGCAGCAGAATTGAGCCAGCTGCCAACTCACTATGGAGGCGGCGTTAGTGGTGAGAAAAGGTGTTCGAGGCCAAACCCAAAGTCTTAAACAGCTCCAGTGCTACTTTGTGTGTGTTTTTGTGGAAGAAGTGTTTACCTAATTACGCAGGGCTCAAAATAATTATGGTGCACAAAGACAAAAATGGAAAGCAGCTGGCAAAGAAATCTAAGTTTTGTTTCATTTTTTTATTAATTACAAACACTGTAAAGTGATTAAATTAAATTTCTGGTTGAAGGGTGGAGTCCCAGTAGGCCATGAATGAACAGGTATCACGTCAACCGTCTGCCTTCTTATGGTGAACACATCAGGCTCTTCGGAAAATCGTATACCCGTACTTTGAGGTCAAAGAAAAATCTCCGCTCAGAAAAAAATACTATCTGATGGAGTTGAAACGAAAGCATTTGAATCAGAGCAGAGGAAGCAAAATGTTTTCATTCTAGAACCTAGAAAATTAGATGAATCAAGACATTGAGGTCACATTTGGCTCCTTTCATTTGATTCAAAGGCAGGTATGGTGCTTGAACTCTTTGGCACTGTATTTCATGACAAATGTAAATTCTAAAGTATTTTAATGGACTTTTTGCAATAGACAAAGACAAAGTAATGCACAATATTTGCATACCTGCAAACTTACCAAGGCAACACTGTTCACCCAAACTGACAGTTCAGCCAAGGAGAGCATACTTGGCTGCTTGGACGCAGTGACCAGGCTGCAGACACAGCACCCCCGTGCTCTCCTGCTCATCACCGGAGATTTCAATCGAGCCTCCCTTCGTTCCACCCTCCCCAAGCTCATCCAGTACGTCTATGCTAATGTCAAGGACGCCTACACCACCGCCCCCCTCCCCCTACTCGGACGCTCGGCTCACAACCTTGTCTACCTGCTCCCCCATTATATACTAATGGTGAGAAGCTAGCACAGAAGAGGTCAGTGAAAGTTTGGTCAGATGAGGCCACTGAGAGACTGAGGGATTGTTTCAGAACCACAGACTGGAGCATGTTCCAAAGTTCTTATGGGGATGACATCAACGGTCTGACTGAATGTATCACTGGCTACATGACCTTTTGTGTGGAGAGCATTGTGCCTACACGACGGCTACGGTGCTTTCCAAACAACCCCCCCTGGGTGACCCCTGAGCTGAAAGCCCTCCTGAACCAGAAGAAGAGGGCTTTCAACTCAGAGGATAAAGAGGAGCAGCGTAGAGTTCAGCTGGAAATCTAATGGAGGATCAGGGCAGCAAAGAAGGACTATGGGAGGAAGATGGAGGAGCAGCTGGCACAAAACAACATCAGGGATGTGTGGAGAGGTCTCAAGAACATCTCTGGCTTTGGGCATGGGACCAGCAGGGCTGCAGACGGTGACACCAAGTTTGCAAGTGAGTTAAACTGGTTCTTCACCCGGTTTGCCTCCCCTCACACTGGCCCCCTCCCTGCCCTCAACTCTCCACATGTCTCCAACCCCCCAGAGACCTTTAAGGTGTCTGGGGTGTCTGATGAGGCTTAAACAGAGGAAAGCCTCAGGACCAGACGGCATCCCTCCAAGGCTGCTAAGGACCTGTGCAGATGAGCTCTGTCAGGCCCTCAGCTACATCTACAACCTGATCTTCAGCCTGGGGGTGGTGCCCACCCTGTGGAAGACCTTCTGTGTGCTACTGGTTCCCAAAACGCTGCACACCAAGGAATTGGCCCACTTCAGACCAGTAACCCTGACCTCCCACCTGATGAAGACCGTGGAGCACCTCATCCTTGCACACCTACGCACCGTGGTGAGCCCCACCCTGGACACGCTGCAGTTTGCCTACCGGCTCAACATCGGAGTGGAGGACGCCATCATCTAGTTTTTGGAGTTTCGGGCGCTCACCCACCTGGAGACCACCGGGAGCGCTGTGAGAATCATGTTCTTTGATTTCTCCACCACTTTCAACTAGTGTTGCACCGATAGCAATACCAGTATGGGACGGGGCCCCGATCCAGCACTAAAATGGTGGCATCGGTATCGGCGAGTACCACCAAATAGGGCACGATACCATTTTGATGTTTGTATGTCACTTGAACGCAGCCTTCTCTCTCCCGACTAGCATTATACATGTTATATAAGTTCATGAAAATTGCACTATTATGGCATTTGAGAGCCAAAACTCAGGGTATAAATAAGATTATTCAATTATCAGTCATTTTACTGTCTTACTGTTGCACTACTATTATACGTGTTATAATTTCACAAATGTTGCACTATTTTGGCCTTTGAGAGTTAAAAGTTTATTCAACTATTGTCACCCATTCCAGGTAGACAATAAAAAGTTCTACTACCCTAAGTAGTAAGCAGTTCTTCATATACACACACACACACACACATCAATTTCAAACAGATGGTATTGGTATGGTATTGGTATCGGCCAATACTGCACAGCCAGGTATCGGGTATTGGTATCGGTGCCAAAAAATGGCATCAGTGCAACACTACTTTCACCACCATCAAACCGGTGCTGCTGAGGGGGAAGCTGGAGGACGCTGGGATGGAAATACATCTTGCTGACTGGACCATCGACTACCTCACTGACCCCCCTCAGCACGTGTGGCTGCACGGCTGTCAGTCAGAGGTGGCAGTCTGCAGCACCGAGGCCCCCCAGGTCACCGTTCTGTCTCCGTTTCTTTCACCCTCTACACCTCAGACTTCACCTACAACACGGACAGCTGCCATCTTCAGAAGTTTGCCAATGACTCGGCCATTGTGGGCTGTGAGTCTGAGGGGAACGCGCTGGAGTACCATTCGGTCATCATGAACTTTGTGGACTGGTGTGAGAAGATTCACCTGTGTCTAAACACCAGTAAGACCAAGGAGATGGTGATCGACTTCAGGAGAAGACCCCCACCTCACTTCCCAGTGAACATCCAGGGGCAGGACATAGAAACTGTGGATGTGGAGAATTTTAAACACCTGGGTGTTCACGTCAATAATAAACTGGACTGGACTCATAACACTGACGTCCTGTACAACAAGGGCCAGAACCGCCTCCACCTCCTGAGGAGGCTGAGGTCCTTTGGAGTGAGCAGGCCCCTGCTTAAAAACTTTCTATGACTCTGTGGTGGCCTCAGCCCTCCTCTACGCTGTCGTCTGCTGGGCCCCAGGCAGCGCAGAGCGGGACAGAAAGAGACTGAATAAGCTGGTGAGAAGGTCTACTTCTGTCCTGGGCTGCACTCTGGACTCGGTGGAGAAAGTGACCGAGAGGAGGGAGTTGTCCAAGCTCACATCCATCATGGACAACATCTTTCACCCCCTGCACCAGACTGTAGAGGAGCTGAGCAGCTCCTTTAGTGACAGACTTCTACATCCTGTGTGTAAAAATGAGCGCTACCACAGGTCATTCATCCCTGTTACCATCCGACTTTACAATGCCACTGCACTATAACTTGGTGTAATAACACTGCAATAATTGTGCAATAACTACTGTGCAATAACTATTTAATACCCTGTGCAATAACCTGTGCAATAATCCTGTACAATAAGAAACTTCACTTATTTCAGTTATCCCACTTATTTTATTATTTCTTATTTATTTAACAAACCAAAAACAACACTGTTGTCTTTTACCTGTTACCACTATAATGTATGACCTTAAATCCATATGAATATAAGTCATTATAATATATCTGTATATACTCCATGCACCGTTTCCTCCTGTGCACCTTCTGTTGATTATAAGAGCTAATGTGACATGTGAATTTCTCCCTTGTGAGAGCAATAAAGTTTTATCTCATCTTATCTTATCTTTTCTGTTCTTATACATTCCACAATCAGGCAAGACGCTTATGAATGCCGAGAGCCACAGCTCAGGTGAAATAATTGGCTGAAACTATTAGCAATTAGCTCTGAACTCAACAAATCTGGCTTTTACAGTCTAGCCTACATACAGAACACCGACTTTGACGAGAAACTAACATTTTCACATCGCAATGGAAACACTATGGTCAGTGGCAGCATCATGCTGTGGACAAGCTTTCCTTCAGCAGGGACAAGAAAGCTGATTACTGCTGGTTGGAAAACGAATAAAGCTAAATACAAAAGAGCTTCACCTTCCTGCAGAATGACTCTGAACATCCAGCCAGAGCTACGATGGAAAGGTTTAGATCAAAGCATATTCAGAGTTTTGAATAGCCCAGTCAACTGATAATTTGTGGCTAACTTGAAAATTGTGTTTCACATATGCTTTCCATCCAATCTATCTGGGCTTGAATTGTTTTGCAATGAAGAATTGGCAAAAATGTCCATCTCCAGATGTGTGTGTGTGTGTGTGTGTGTGTGTGTGAGAGAGAGAGAGTTGGGTGACAGCTTCACAATAATGGAACTGAAAGACTGCAAAGGATAGAACATGGAAAGCCTAAGGCTTTGAAATACTGCATGGTTGTTTTCTCCCTGTTGCCCTGGGTCGAGACAAACACATGAGCTCCTATCTGTTCCTAATTGCACTGGCAATCAGCTGCACAAGAGTCCTGGTGGTTTCTGTCCTAAATATACTAGAATCTGGGCGGATTTCTTCTTGCTGCACACGTTTGTTGTTTTTGTCAGTTACGACTTTATTTTAGGTGCTGGGCTGGGAAGAGTCTCCTTGAACCATTCTTAGCACAGTGGGAATAAGTCATGAATAGTTTTTCATTTCACTTGCTGTGTAAATATCTGGTTTGATTTGGACCGCAGCCGATGAGTAGATAGTGTAAATGGATGTAAAATTTGCTTTTAGTGAAAGCTATTACAGCCATTAGGGAGGGTTAAATTGGATTTACCCTTTGAAAAAGTGCAGCGTAGGGCGACTGCGTCTTAGGAAAGCGAACATCTGGATTTAAACATACTGTTTCAGATGTCTATCTATTTCAGTAGCATTTTTTTATGTTTAAAACATTCTGTTTCTGTTTGGTCTGAACCTGCAATCAGAGCAAGGGATTTTGAGTAATCCTCAGAGCAATGTGGATTCTCTCCTTCCACTCCGCTAGGGGGCCTTACAATGAATTAATTACATTTATTTGGGAGTATGCCCTTTCCACCTTTCAACTATTAAAATCAACCAAAAATCTAACAAATACCATCAGATTACTTGTCACTTACATTTTGATATTACATCTTAGAGTGAATGTTTGCCTCTTCAGTGTTGCCCTGTGATGAACTGACTAACTGTCCTGGGCCTACCCTGTCAATTGAAAGACAGAAATATATTTCTACAGTTCTGTTTTTTTTATTTGTTTTTACTGAAAAATGGGACTGTGTTGGTGCTGTGACATGTGCATTGGTTTTCAGGGTAATCCACCAAATCCAAAATAAGACTGCACTTCCATCGCAAACATGCCATTAGGCTGCAAAAATACCAAAATGCTTTCATCAAATCCAGCGTGTCTGACCACTTCACCTCAGCATCCTCTGCTAAATGAACCTCTGACGCTGTGTAGCTCAGAGCTCCATGGATGCAAATGTCTGGCTGCTTTCTGTGGGAGCAGAATGTACACCGCTGCTTGACTGTTGTCTGAAACTTTCATGTCCAACACTTATTTTTCACTAAGACCTTGAATTAAAATTTTCAAGCTTTTCTACTTACCAGATTACCAATAAAGCAGATTGGTAATCTGAGCAAGACATTTTAAATGGCAACTATATTATTTTGTTTTGTGATCCAGACTTGAGTAGTTGCTGTTTTGTCTATACATCACATATCCACAGTCTGCTATGAAGGCCTCATCAAGCAGTGAACGGGCATTTGGTCTCTTGTGTGTTGACATAGCAACTGTGTCCATGTTTTTATGGCTTCATAAAGGTTTAAAATAGACACTGAAGTCATCCGTTCCACAAGCCATTGGTCTAAATTAGTCTCCAAAGTGGCAAGTTGAGTTAATTTGATGCCTTTGTTTGCAGTTTAAATGCAGCCACAGCACAGCCTTTGAAATACAATATTGCTGTGTTACCGTCGCCTTTTTTGTGTAGATTGCTCCCATACTTTGCCACTCAACAACTATCAAAATCTATCTGATAGGATGAGTTTGGGTTGGATACGTAAGCTGGTCTATGCGTTGCATTCAGCGTGTATTCATACTCCTTAAACCCTTCGTGTCACGATACAGCCGAACACTTCAATGCTTTTTTATTTTATTTTATGTGAACAGAACAATGTGGAGAAAAATGTGGTTGTGAAGTGGAACAAAAAGAATAGATGGTTTTCCACATTTTAACAAATGTAAATCTGAAAAGTGTGAATTGTATTTAGCCCATCTAAATCAGTAGTTTAAAAAGTGCTAAAGAAAGCAGCTCAAGCTCAGTCAGATTGGATGGAGAAGTTTTGTGAATCTCAGTGGTCCTCTGTAACCTCTAACTGGTTTTCTTCTATGATTGTCCTGTGTTTCCTGTGCTTCACTACATAACTTATGGCAAATTACACACAGGAGCTTTTATACCCTTGCAAAAAGGGCCAGAATAGCGGAGTGCTTGACCAATTGCTGTCCTTTTGACAGATTCTTCCATCTGAGCTCTGCAGCTCCTCCAGAGTTACCATGGGCCTCTTGGCTCTGACTAATGTTCTCCTAGCTTGGCTTCTCTGTTTAGGTGGAAAAGCATACCTGGTAGATTTGTAGCTTTCCATTTTAAGATGACAGATGGAACAGAGCTCTGTGAGAAGGTCAAAGTTTGGACTATTTTTTAATAACCTAACCCTGCTTTAAACCTCTCCAGAACAGATCTGACAGGTTTGCTGGATTTATACTGATATTAAATCACACAAAAGTGCACATTATTTTCTAATTAATTGACTTCTGAACGCTAATAATTGCACTCGATTTTATTTTAGGGAATCCCAATAAAGGGGAGTGAACATAAATGCTCAGCTAATTGTTTAGACTTGGACAATGTTTTATGACTAGAAAACCTTTGATTGTTTTCATTTCCCTTTAGATTTATACGCCACATTTAGTTGATCTGTCAAATAAGATCCTGAAGAATTACATTGATGTTTGCGGCTGTAATGTGGCTCAATGACTACAGGTCCATGGGGGTGTGATTACCTCATGCAAGGCAAGTGCTAATTTAAGCTATTTGACATTATTATCCATAAATAGGATCAACACAGCACATGAATCCAGAAATCTCTCTGGAATTAAAAGGAAATAGTATGGTTAATAATTATTTGGTAAAAGGGAGGGGTCAGACCTTTAGACAAGATACCAGTTCAATACTGGGGATCATGGCTGATTCAAAGTGGAGGCATGATGCAGTTAGATATATGTATGATGTTTGTTTGCATAGTTGTTTCAGGAAAGGCCTAATCCCCCCCACCCCACCCCATGTCTCTGTCTCTATCTCTGAAGACAGAGTCTGATGTAAACATCATGAGTCCACATGCAACATATACAAGCCAGTGTATCTCTGCTGGAGTCAGTGCCAGCCAGTTTCCACCTATAAAATGATCGGTTTGCTGTGTGTGTCCTGTTCTGACTTTGGCACCGGTCTGCAGATGTATACATTTTTTGTGCAGGAAGTCATCAGCAACCAGGGTGGAGATGTACACTGTTATGACTGGCTTTCCTGGTGACGTTGCAGGGCTGACTTTGCTTTGATCTGGCCTGTGATTTGTTTTTTCAGATAAGCTAAATATGTGTTTTGGCCACAACAATAACAGTTAAAGCCCTTTCTGTACAGTCACAAACAAACAATGCAAACCTAATTAACTGTTCTTTTGATTTTGATCACATGTCCATCAAAAAGCTAAGGGCACAACTGTATCTCACTCAGGATTACCTTGTGTACAGCCATTTATGCCCTTTGCTGGGTATTAAAAACTGATCAGCATATTTTAGACTGGATTTCAGTCCTGAGAGCTAAATGCATTAATTCTGACACCTTATTGGAATGTTATGTGACTGGCTAGGACAAAGTAGTACTTAATTGGGAAGTGAAAGCAAAAATAAAAAAAAATAATCAATGTAGTGATCATTTCTATTCAACCCCTTACTCTAATACCCCTGAATAAAAATCTGTCCAACTAATTTCCTTTAAAACTCACCTATTGAGAAAATAGTCCATCTGTACGTAATCTAATCTCAGCACATGGGGCACGAAAGGGCACGTGGTTTTGCAATGAGGAGCAGGGCTGTTGGCTAAATTGAAACAACAGAGCAGTCCACGTTAGGAGGAAGATCTTGAAGGAGTTTGATCGTCGGACAAGTGGCATGACACATGGTCGTGGAGTTGGTCATCC